>NW_027278640.1:0-154401 GCF_030028105.1 Mobula birostris
GGTTTCACAGAGGGAATGCTGTAGGTTTCACAGAGGGAATGTAGTCGGTTTCACAGAGGGAATGCTGTCGGTTTCACAGAGGGAATGCTGTCGGTTTCACAGAGGGAATGCTGTAGGTTTCACAGAGGGAATGCTGTCGGTTTCACAGAGGGAATGTAGTCGGTTTCACAGAGGGAATGCTGTAGGTTTCACAGAGGGAATGTAGTCGGTTTCACAGAGGGAATGCTGTCGGTTTCACAGAGGGAATGCTGTAGGTTTCACAGAGGGAATGTAGTCGGTTTCACAGAGGGAATACTGTAGGTTCCACAGAGGGAATGTAGTCGGTTTCACAGAGGGAATGTAGTCGGGTTCACAGAGGGAATGCAGTCGGTTCCACAGAGGGAATGCTGTCGGTTTCACAGAGGGAATGCCTTAGGTTTCACAGAGGGAATGCTGTCGGTTTCACAGAGGGAATGTAGTCGGTTTCACAGAGGGAATGCTGTAGGTTTCACAGAGGGAATGTAGTCGGTTTCACAGAGGGAATGCTGTCGGTTTCACAGAGGGAATGCTGTAGGTTTCACAGAGGGAATGTAGTCGGTTTCACAGAGGGAATACTGTAGGTTCCACAGAGGGAATGTAGTCGGTTTCACAGAGGGAATGTAGTCGGTTTCACAGAGGGAATGCAGTCGGTTCCACAGAGGGAATGCTGTCGGTTTCACAGAGGGAATGCTGTAGGTTTCACAGAGGGAATGCAGTCGGTTTCACAGAGGGAATGCTGTAGGTTTCACAGAGGGAATGCCGTAGGTTTCACAGAGGGAATGCTGTCGGTTTCACAGAGGAAATGTAGTCGGTTTCACAGAGGGAATGCTGTCGGTTTCACAGAGGGAATGCTGTAGGTTTCACAGAGGGAATGTAGTCGGTTTCACAGAGGGAATGTAGTCGGTTTCACAGAGGGAATGCTGTCGGTTTCACAGAGGGAATGCTGTCGGTTTCACAGAGGGAATGCTGTAGGTTTCACAGAGGGAATGCTGTCGGTGTCACAGAGGGAATGTAGTCGGTTTCACAGAGGGAATGCTGTCGGTTTCACAGAGGGAATGCTGTAGGTTTCACAGAGGGAATGCTGTCGGTTTCACAGAGGGAATGTAGTCGGTTTCACAGAGGGAATGCTGTAGGTTTCACAGAGGGAATGTAGTCGGTTTCACAGAGGGAATGCTGTCGGTTTCACAGAGGGAATGCTGTAGGTTTCACAGAGGGAATGTAGTCGGTTTCACAGAGGGAATACTGTAGGTTCCACAGAGGGAATGTAGTCGGTTTCACAGAGGGAATGTAGTCGGTTTCACAGAGGGAATGCAGTCGGTTCCACAGAGGGAATGCTGTCGGTTTCACAGAGGGAATGCTGTAGGTTTCACAGAGGGATTGTAGTCGGTTTCACAGAGGGAATGCTGTAGTTTTCACAGAGGGAATGCCGTAGGTTTCACAGAGGGAATGCTGTCGGTTTCACAGAGGGAATGTAGTCGGTTTCACAGAGGGAATGCTGTCGGTTTCACAGAGGGAATGCTGTCGGTTTCACAGAGGGAATGCTGTCGGTTTCACAGAGGGAATACTGTAGGTTTCACAGAGGGAATGCTGTCGGTTTCACAGAGGGAATGCTGTAGGTTTCACAGAGGGCATGCTGTAGGTTTCACAGAGGGAATGTCGTCGGTTTCACAGAGGGAATGCTGTCGGTTTCACAGAGGGAATGTAGTCGGTTTCACAGAGGGAATGCTGTCGGTTTCACAGAGGGAATGCTGTCGGTTTCACAGAGGGAATAGTGTCGGTTTCACAGAGGGAATGCCGTCGGTTTCACAGAGGGAATGCCGTCGGTTTCACAGAGGGAATGCTGTCGGTTTCACAGAGGGAATGCTGTCGGTTTCACAGAGGGAATGCTGTCGGTTTCACAGAGGGAATGTAGTCGGTTTCACAGAGGGAATACCGTAGGTTTCACAGAGGGAATGTAGTCGGTTTCACAGAGGGAATGCTGTCGGTTTCACAGAGGGAATGCTGTCGGTTTCACAGAGGGAATGCAGTCGGTTTCACAGAGGGAATGCAGTCCGTTTCACAGAGGGAATGCTGTCGGTTTCACGGAGGGAATGTAGTCGGTTTCACGCAGGGAATGCTGTCGGTTTCACGGAGGGAATGCAGTCGGTTTCCCGGAGAGAATGCGGTCGGTTTCACGGAGGGAATGCTGTCGGTTTCACGGAGGGAATGCTGTCGGTTTCACGGAGGGAATGTAGTAGGTTTCACGGAGGGAATGTAGTCGGTTTCACAGAGGGAATGCTGTCGGTTTCACAGAGGGAATGCTGTCGGTTTCACAGAGGGAATGTAGTCGGTTTCACAGAGGGAATGTAGTCGGTTTCACAGAGGGAATGCTGTCGGTTTCACACAGGGAATGTAGTCGGTTTCACAGAGGGAATGCTGTAGGTTTCACAGAGGGAATGTAGTCGGTTTCACAGAGGGAATGCTGTCGGTTTCACAGAGGGAATGCAGTCGGTTTCACAGAGGGAATGCAGTCGGTTTCACAGAGGGAATGCTGTCGGTTTCACAGAGGGAATGCTGTCGGTTTCACAGAGGGAATGCTGTCGGTTTCACAGAGGGAATGTAGTCCGTTTCACAGAGGGAATGTAGTCGGTTTCACAGAGGGAATGCAGTCGGTTTCACAGAGGGAATGCCGTCGGTTTCACAGAGGGAATGCCGTCGGTTTCACAGAGGGAATGTCGTCGGTTTCGCAGAGGGAATGCAGTCGGTTTCACAGAGGGAATGCTGTCGGTTTCACAGAGGGAATGCTGTCGGTTTCACAGAGGGAATGTAGTCGGTTTCACAGAGGGAATGCTGTCGGTTTCACAGAGGGAATGCTGTCGGTTTCACACAGGGAATGTAGTCGGTTTCACAGAGGGAATGCTGTCGGTTTCACAGAGGGAATGCTGTCGGTTTCACAGAGGGAATGCTGTAGGTTTCACAGAGGGAATGCTGTCGGTTTCACAGAGGGAATGTAGTCGGTTTCACAGAGGGAATGCTGTAGGTTTCACAGAGGGAATGTAGTCGGTTTCACAGAGGGAATGCTGTCGGTTTCACAGAGGGAATGCTGTCGGTTTCACAGAGGGAATGCTGTAGGTTTCACAGAGGGAATGCTGTCGGTTTCACAGAGGGAATGTAGTCGGTTTCACAGAGGGAATGCTGTAGGTTTCACAGAGGGACTGTAGTCGGTTTCACAGAGGGAATGCTGTCGGTTTCACAGAGGGAATGCTGTAGGTTTCACAGAGGGAATGTAGTCGGTTTCACAGAGGGAATACTGTAGGTTCCACGGAGGGAATGTAGTCGGTTTCACAGAGGGAATGTAGTCGGGTTCACAGAGGGAATGCAGTCGGTTCCACAGAGGGAATGCTGTCGGTTTCACAGAGGGAATGCTGTAGGTCTCACAGAGGGAATGTAGTCGGTTTCACAGAGGGAATGCTGTAGGTTTCACAGAGGGAATGCCGTAGGTTTCACAGAGGGAATGCTGTCGGTTTCACAGAGGGAATGTAGTCGGTTTCACAGAGGGAATGCTGTCGGTTTCACAGAGGGAATGCTGTCGGTTTCACAGAGGGAATGCTGTAGGTTTCACAGAGGGAATGCTGTCGGTTTCACAGAGGGAATGCTGTCGGTTTCACAGAGGGAATGTAGTCCGTTTCACAGAGGGAATGCTGTCGGTTTCACAGAGGGAATGCAGTCGGTTTCACAGAGGGAATGCTGTCGGTTTCACAGAGGGAATGCTGTCGGTTTCACGGAGGGAATGCTGTCGGTTTCACGGAGGGAATGTAGTCGGTTTCACGGAGGGAATGCTGTCGGTTTCACGGAGGGAATGCAGTCGGTTTCCCGGAGGGAATGCAGTCGGTTTCACGGAGGGAATGCTGTCGGTTTCACGGAGGGAATGCTGTCGGTTTCACGGAGGGAATGCTGTCGGTTTCACGGAGGGAATGTAGTAGGTTTCACGGAGGGAATGTAGTCGGTTTCACAGAGGGAATGCTGTCGGTTTCACAGAGGGAATGCTGTCGGTTTCACAGAGGGAATGTAGTCGGTTTCACAGAGGGAATGTAGTAGGTTTCACAGAGGGAATGCAGTCGGTTTCACAGAGGGAATGCTGTCCGTTTCACAGAGGGAATGCTGTCGGTTTCACAGAGGGAATGCTGTAGGTTTCACAGAGGGAATGCTGTCGGTTTCACAGAGGGAATGCAGTCGGTTTCACAGAGGGAATGTAGTCGGTTTCACAGAGGGAATGCTGTCGGTTTCACACAGGGAATGTAGTCGGTTTCACAGAGGGAATGCTGTAGGTTTCACAGAGGGAATGTAGTCGGTTTCACAGAGGGAATGCTGTCGGTTTCACAGAGGGAATGCAGTCGGTTTCACAGAGGGAATGCAGTCGGTTTCACAGAGGGAATGCTGTCGGTTTCACAGAGGGAATGCTGTCGGTTTCACAGAGGGAATGTAGTCCGTTTCACAGAGGGAATGTAGTCGGTTTCACAGAGGGAATGCAGTCGGTTTCACAGAGGGAATGCCGTCGGTTTCACAGAGGGAATGCCGTCGGTTTCACAGAGGGAATGCTGTCGGTTTCACAGAGGGAATGCTGTAGGTTTCACAGAGGGAATGCTGTCGGTTTCACAGAGGGAATGCTGTCGGTTTCACAGAGGGAATGTAGTCCGTTTCACAGAGGGAATGCTGTCGGTTTCACAGAGGGAATGCAGTCGGTTTCACAGAGGGAATGCTGTCGGTTTCACGGAGGGAATGCTGTCGGTTTCACGGAGGGAATGTAGTCGGTTTCACGGAGGGAATGCTGTCGGTTTCACGGAGGGAATGCAGTCGGTTTCCCGGAGGGAATGCAGTCGGTTTCACGGAGGGAATGCTGTCGGTTTCACGGAGGGAATGCTGTCGGTTTCACGGAGGGAATGTAGTAGGTTTCACGGAGGGAATGTATTCGGTTTCACAGAGGGAATGCTGTCGGTTTCACGGAGGGAATGCTGTCGGTTTCACAGAGGGAATGTAGTCGGTTTCACAGAGGGAATGTAGTAGGTTTCACAGAGGGAATGCAGTCGGTTTCACAGAGGGAATGCTGTCGGTTTCACAGAGGGAATGCTGTCGGTTTCACAGAGGGAATGCTGTAGGTTTCACAGAGGGAATGCTGTCGGTTTCACAGAGGGAATGCAGTCGGTTTCACAGAGGGAATGTAGTCGGTTTCACAGAGGGAATGTATTCGGTTTCACAGAGGGAATGCTGTCGGTTTCACACAGGGAATGTAGTCGGTTTCACAGAGGGAATGCTGTAGGTTTCACAGAGGGAATGTAGTCGGTTTCACAGAGGGAATGCTGTCGGTTTCACAGAGGGAATGCAGTCGGTTTCACAGAGGGAATGCAGTCGGTTTCACAGAGGGAATGCTGTCGGTTTCACAGAGGGAATGCTGTCGGTTTCACAGAGGGAATGTAGTCCGTTTCACAGAGGGAATGTAGTCGGTTTCACAGAGGGAATGCAGTCGGTTTCACAGAGGGAATGCCGTCGGTTTCACAGAGGGAATGCCGTCGGTTTCACAGAGGGAATGCAGTCGGTTTCACAGAGGGAATGCTGTCGGTTTCACAGAGGGAATGCTGTCGGTTTCACAGAGGGAATGTAGTCGGTTTCACAGAGGGAATGCTGTCGGTTTCACAGAGGGAATGCTGTCGGTTTCACACAGGGAATGTAGTCGGTTTCACAGAGGGAATGCTGTCGGTTTCACAGAGGGAATGCTGTCGGTTTCACAGAGGGAATGCTGTAGGTTTCACAGAGGGAATGCTGTCGGTTTCACAGAGGGAATGTAGTCGGTTTCACAGAGGGAATGCTGTCGGTTTCACAGAGGGAATGCTGTCGGTTTCACAGAGGGAATGCTGTAGGTTTCACAGAGGGAATGCTGTCGGTTTCACAGAGGGAATGTAGTCGGTTTCACAGAGGGAATGCTGTCGGTTTCACAGAGGGAATGCTGTCGGTTTCACAGAGGGAATGCTGTAGGTTTCACAGAGGGAATGCTGTCGTTTTCACAGAGGGAATGTAGTCGGTTTCACAGAGGGAATGCTGTAGGTTTCACAGAGGGAATGTAGTCGGTTTCACAGAGGGAATGCTGTCGGTTTCACAGAGGGAATGCTGTAGGTTTCACAGAGGGAATGTAGTCGGTTTCACAGAGGGAATACTGTAGGTTCCACAGAGGGAATGTAGTCGGTTTCACAGAGGGAATGTAGTCGGTTTCACAGAGGGAATGCAGTCGGTTCCACAGAGGGAATGCTGTCGGTTTCACAGAGGGAATGCTGTAGGTTTCACAGAGGGAATGCAGTTGGTTTCACAGAGGGAATGCTGTAGGTTTCACAGAGGGAATGCCGTAGGTTTCACAGAGGGAATGCTGTCGGTTTCACAGAGGGAATGTAGTCGGTTTCACGGAGGGAATGTAGTCGGTTTCACGGAGGGAATGCTGTCGGTTTCACGGAGGGAATGCAGTCGGTTTCCCGGAGGGAATGCAGTCGGTTTCACGGAGGGAATGCTGTCGGTTTCACGGAGGGTATGTAGTAGGTTTCACGGAGGGAATGCAGTCGGTTTCACAGAGGGAATGCTGTCGGTTTCACATAGGGAATGCTGTCGGTTTCACAGAGGGAATGTAGTCGGTTTCACAGAGGGAATGTAGTAGGTTTCACAGAGGGAATGCAGTCGGTTTCACAGAGGGAATGCTGTCGGTTTCACAGAGGGAATGCTGTCGGTTTCACAGAGGGAATGCTGTCGGTTTCACAGAGGGAATGCTGTCGGTTTCACAGAGGGAATGCAGTCGGTTTCACAGAGGGAATGTAGTCGGTTTCACAGAGGGAATGTAGTCGGTTTCACAGAGGGAATGCTGTCGGTTTCACACAGGGAATGTAGTCGGTTTCACAGAGGGAATGCTGTAGGTTTCACAGAGGGAATGTAGTCGGTTTCACAGAGGGAATGCTGTCGGTTTCACAGAGGGAATGCAGTCGGTTTCACAGAGGGAATGCAGTCGGTTTCACAGAGGGAATGCTGTCGGTTTCACAGAGGGAATGCTGTCGGTTTCACAGAGGGAATGTAGTCCGTTTCACAGAGGGAATGCAGTCGGTTTCACAGAGGGAATGCAGTCGGTTTCACAGAGGGAATGCCGTCGGTTTCACAGAGGGAATGCCGTCGGTTTCACAGAGGGAATGCAGTCGGTTTCACAGAGGGAATGCTGTCGGTTTCACAGAGGGAATGCTGTCGGTTTCACAGAGGGAATGTAGTCGGTTTCACAGAGGGAATGCTGTCGGTTTCACAGAGGGAATGCTGTCGGTTTCACACAGGGAATGTAGTCGGTTTCACAGAGGGAATGCTGTCGGTTTCACAGAGGGAATGCTGTCGGTTTCACAGAGGGAATGCTGTAGGTTTCACAGAGGGAATGCTGTCGGTTTCACAGAGGGAATGTAGTCGGTTTCACAGAGGGAATGCTGTCGGTTTCACAGAGGGAATGCTGTCGGTTTCACAGAGGGAATGCTGTAGGTTTCACAGAGGGAATGCTGTCGGTTTCACAGAGGGAATGTAGTCGGTTTCACAGAGGGAATGCTGTCGGTTTCACAGAGGGAATGCTGTCGGTTTCACAGAGGGAATGCTGTAGGTTTCACAGAGGGAATGCTGTCGTTTTCACAGAGGGAATGTAGTCGGTTTCACAGAGGGAATGCTGTAGGTTTCAAAGAGGGAATGTAGTCGGTTTCACAGAGGGAATGCTGTCGGTTTCACAGAGGGAATGCTGTAGGTTTCACAGAGGGAATGTAGTCGGTTTCACAGAGGGAATACTGTAGGTTCCACAGAGGGAATGTAGTCGGTTTCACAGAGGGAATGTAGTCGGTTTCACAGAGGGAATGCAGTCGGTTCCACAGAGGGAATGCTGTCGGTTTCACAGAGGGAATGCTGTAGGTTTCACAGAGGGAATGCAGTCGGTTTCACAGAGGGAATGCTGTAGGTTTCACAGAGGGAATGCCGTAGGTTTCACAGAGGGAATGCTGTCGGTTTCACAGAGGGAATGTAGTCGGTTTCACAGAGGGAATGCTGTCGGTTTCACAGAGGGAATGCTGTCGGTTTCACAGAGGGAATGCTGTAGGTTTCACAGAGGGAATGTAGTCGGTTTCACAGAGGGAATGTAGTCGGTTTCACAGAGGGAATGCTGTCGGTTTCACAGAGGGAATGCTGTCGGTTTCACAGAGGGAATGCTGTAGGTTTCACAGAGGGAATGCTGTCGGTTTCACAGAGGGAATGTAGTCGGTTTCACAGAGGGAATGCTGTCGGTTTCACAGAGGGAATGCTGTCGGTTTCACAGAGGGAATGCTGTCGGTTTCACAGAGGGAATGTAGTCGGTTTCACAGAGGGAATGCTGTAGGTTTCACAGAGGGAATGTAGTCGGTTTCACAGAGGGAATGCTGTAGGTTTCACAGAGGGAATGTAGTCGGTTTCACAGAGGGAATACTGTAGGTTCCACAGAGGGAATGTAGTCGGTTTCACAGAGGGAATGTAGTCGGTTTCACAGAGGGAATGCAGTCGGTTCCACAGAGGGAATGCTGTCGGTTTCACAGAGGGAATGCTGTAGGTTTCACAGAGGGAATGTAGTCGGTTTCACAGAGGGAATGCCGTAGGTTTCACAGAGGGAATGCCGTAGGTTTCACAGAGGGAATGCTGTCGGTTTCACAGAGGGAATGTAGTCGGTTTCACATAGGGAATGCTGTCGGTTTCACAGAGGGAATGCTGTCGGTTTCACAGAGGGAATGCTGTCGGTTTCACAGAGGGAATACTGTAGGTTTCACAGAGGGAATGCTGTCGGTTTCACAGAGGGAATGCTGTAGGTTTCACAGAGGGAATGCTGTAGGTTTCACAGAGGGAATGCTGTCGGTTTCACAGAGGGAATGCTGTCGGTTTCACAGAGGGAATGTAGTCGGTTTCACAGAGGGAATGCTGTCGGTTTCACAGAGGGAATGCTGTCGGTTTCACAGAGGGAATAGTGTCGGTTTCACAGAGGGAATGCCGTCGGTTTCACAGAGGGAATGCCGTCGGTTTCACAGAGGGAATGCCGTCGGTTTCACAGAGGGAATGCCGTCGGTTTCACAGAGGGAATGCTGTAGGTTTCACAGAGGGAATGTAGTCGGTTTCACAGAGGGAATACCGTAGGTTTCACAGAGGGAATGTAGTCGGTTTCACAGAGGGAATGCTGTCGGTTTCACAGAGGGAATGCTGTCGGTTTCACGGAGGGAATGCTGTCGGTTTCACAGACGGAATGTAGTCCGTTTCACGGAGGGAATGCTGTCGGTTTCACAGACGGAATGTAGTCCGTTTCACAGAGGGAATGCTGTCGGTTTCACAGAGGGAATGCAGTCGGTTTCACAGAGGGAATGCTGTCGGTTTCACAGAGGGAATGTAGTAGGTTTCACAGAGGGAATGCTGTCGGTTTCACAGAGGGAATGTAGTCGGTTTCACAGAGGGAATGCTGTAGGTTTCACAGAGGGAATGCTGTCGGTTTCACAGAGGGAATGCTGTCAGTTTTACGGAGGGAATGCTGTCGGTTTCACGGAGGGAATGTAGTCGGTTTCACGGAGGGAATGCTGTCGGTTTCACGGAGGGAATGCAGTCGGTTTCCCGGAGAGAATGCAGTCGGTTTCACGGAGGGAATGCTGTCGGTTTCACAGAGGGAATGTAGTAGGTTTCACAGAGGGAATGTAGTCGGTTTCACAGAGGGAATGCTGTCGGTTTCACAGAGGGAATGCTGTCGGTTTCACAGAGGGAATGCTGTAGGTTTCACAGAGGGAATGCTGTCGGTTTCACAGAGGGAATGCAGTCGGTTTCACAGAGGGAATGTAGTCGGTTTCACAGAGGGAATGTAGTCGGTTTCACAGAGGGAATGCTGTCGGTTTCACACAGGGAATGTAGTCGGTTTCACAGAGGGAATGCTGTAGGTTTCACAGAGGGAATGTAGTCGGTTTCACAGAGGGAATGCTGTCGGTTTCACAGAGGGAATGCAGTCGGTTTCACAGAGGGAATGCTGTCGGTTTCACAGAGGGAATGCTGTCGGTTTCACAGAGGGAATGTAGTCCGTTTCACAGAGGGAATGCAGTCGGTTTCACAGAGGGAATGCCGTCGGTTTCACAGAGGGAATGCCGTCGGTTTCACAGAGGGAATGCTGTCGGTTTCACAGAGGGAATGCAGTCGGTTTCACAGAGGGAATGCTGTCGGTTTCACAGAGGGAATGCTGTCGGTTTCACAGAGGGAATGTAGTCGGTTTCACAGAGGGAATGCTGTCGGTTTCACAGAGGGAATGCTGTCGGTTTCACACAGGGAATGTAGTCGGTTTCACAGAGGGAATGCTGTCGGTTTCACAGAGGGAATGCTGTCGTTTTCACAGAGGGAATGCTGTAGGTTTCACAGAGGGAATGCTGTCGGTTTCACAGAGGGAATGTAGTCGGTTTCACAGAGGGAATGCTGTAGGTTTCACAGAGGGAATGTAGTCGGTTTCACAGAGGGAATGCTGTCGGTTTCACAGAGGGAATGCTGTCGGTTTCACAGAGGGAATGCTGTAGGTTTCACAGAGGGAATGCTGTCGGTTTCACAGAGGGAATGTAGTCGGTTTCACAGAGGGAATGCTGTAGGTTTCACAGAGGGAATGTAGTCGGTTTCACAGAGGGAATGCTGTCGGTTTCACAGAGGGAATGCTGTAGGTTTCACAGAGGGAATGTAGTCGGTTTCACAGAGGGAATACTGTAGGTTCCACAGAGGGAATGTAGTCGGTTTCACAGAGGGAATGTAGTCGGGTTCACAGAGGGAATGCAGTCGGTTCCACAGAGGGAATGCTGTCGGTTTCACAGAGGGAATGCTGTAGGTTTCACAGAGGGAATGTAGTCGGTTTCACAGAGGGAATGCAGTCGGTTTCACAGAGGGAATGCCTTAGGTTTCACAGAGGGAATGCTGTCGGTTTCACAGAGGGAATGTAGTCGGTTTCACAGAGGGAATGCTGAGGGTTTTACAGAGGGAATGTAGTCGGTTTCACAGAGGGAATGCTGTCGGTTTCACAGAGGGAATGCTGTAGGTTTCACAGAGGGAATGTAGTCGGTTTCACAGAGGGAATACTGTAGGTTCCACAGAGGGAATGTAGTCGGTTTCACAGAGGGAATGTAGTCGCTTTCACAGAGGGAATGCAGTCGGTTCCACAGAGGGAATGCTGTCGGTTTCACAGATGGAATGCTGTAGGTTTCACAGAGGGAATGCAGTCGGTTTCACAGAGGGAATGCTGTAGGTTTCACAGAGGGAATGCCGTAGGTTTCACAGAGGGAATGCTGTCGGTTTCACAGAGGGAATGTAGTCGGTTTCACAGAGGGAATGCTGTCGGTTTCACAGAGGGAATGCTGTCGGTTTCACAGAGGGAATGCTGTAGGTTTCACAGAGGGAATGTAGTCGGTTTCACAGAGGGAATGTAGTCGGTTTCACAGAGGGAATGCTGTCGGTTTCACAGAGGGAATGCTGTCGGTTTCACAGAGGGAATGCTGTAGGTTTCACAGAGGGAATGCTGTCGGTTTCACAGAGGGAATGTAGTCGGTTTCACAGAGGGAATGCTGTCGGTTTCACAGAGGGAATGCTGTAGGTTTCACAGAGGGAATGCTGTCGGTTTCACAGAGGGAATGTAGTCGGTTTCACAGAGGGAATGCTGTCGGTTTCACAGAGGGAATGCTGTAGGTTTCACAGAGGGAATGTAGTCGGTTTCACAGAGGGAATGCTGTCGGTTTCACAGAGGGAATGCAGTCGGTTTCACAGAGGGAATGCTGTCGGTTTCACAGAGGGAATGTAGTAGGTTTCACAGAGGGAATGCTGTCGGTTTCACAGAGGGAATGTAGTCGGTTTCACAGAGGGAATGCTGTAGGTTTCACAGAGGGAATGCTGTCGGTTTCACAGAGGGAATGCTGTCAGTTTTACGGAGGGAATGCTGTCGGTTTCACGGAGGGAATGTAGTCGGTTTCACGGAGGGAATGCTGTCGGTTTCACGGAGGGAATGCAGTCGGTTTCCCGGAGAGAATGCAGTCGGTTTCACGGAGGGAATGCTGTCGGTTTCACAGAGGGAATGTAGTAGGTTTCACAGAGGGAATGTAGTCGGTTTCACAGAGGGAATGCTGTCGGTTTCACAGAGGGAATGCTGTCGGTTTCACAGAGGGCATGCTGTAGGTTTCACAGAGGGAATGCTGTCGGTTTCACAGAGGGAATGCAGTCGGTTTCACAGAGGGAATGTAGTCGGTTTCACAGAGGGAATGTAGTCGGTTTCACAGAGGGAATGCTGTCGGTTTCACACAGGGAATGTAGTCGGTTTCACAGAGGGAATGCTGTAGGTTTCACAGAGGGAATGTAGTCGGTTTCTCAGAGGGAATGCTGTCGGTTTCACAGAGGGAATGCAGTCGGTTTCACAGAGGGAATGCTGTCGGTTTGACAGAGGGAATGCTGTCGGTTTCACAGAGGGAATGTAGTCCGTTTCACAGAGGGAATGCAGTCGGTTTCACAGAGGGAATGCCGTCGGTTTCACAGAGGGAATGCCGTCGGTTTCACAGAGGGAATGCTGTCGGTTTCACAGAGGGAATGCAGTCGGTTTCACAGAGGGAATGCTGTCGGTTTCACAGAGGGAATGCTGTCGGTTTCACAGAGGGAATGTAGTCGGTTTCACAGAGGGAATGCTGTCGGTTTCACAGAGGGAATGCTGTCGGTTTCACACAGGGAATGTAGTCGGTTTCACAGAGGGAATGCTGTCGGTTTCACAGAGGGAATGCTGTCGTTTTCACAGAGGGAATGCTGTAGGTTTCACAGAGGGAATGCTGTCGGTTTCACAGAGGGAATGTAGTCGGTTTCACAGAGGGAATGCTGTAGGTTTCACAGAGGGAATGCTGTAGGTTTCACAGAGGGAATGCTGTCGGTTTCACAGAGGGAATGCTGTCGGTTTCACAGAGGGAATGCTGTAGGTTTCACAGAGGGAATGCTGTCGGTTTCACAGAGGGAATGTAGTCGGTTTCACAGAGGGAATGCTGTAGGTTTCACAGAGGGAATGTAGTCGGTTTCACAGAGGGAATGCTGTCGGTTTCACAGAGGGAATGCTGTAGGTTTCACAGAGGGAATGTAGTCGGTTTCACAGAGGGAATACTGTAGGTTCCACAGAGGGAATGTAGTCGGTTTCACAGAGGGAATGTAGTCGGGTTCACAGAGGGAATGCAGTCGGTTCCACAGAGGGAATGCTGTCGGTTTCACAGAGGGAATGCTGTAGGTTTCACAGAGGGAATGTAGTCGGTTTCACAGAGGGAATGCTGTAGGTTTCACAGAGGGAATGCCTTAGGTTTCACAGAGGGAATGCTGTCGGTTTCACAGAGGGAATGTAGTCGGTTTCACAGAGGGAATGCTGAGGGTTTTACAGAGGGAATGTAGTCGGTTTCACAGAGGGAATGCTGTCGGTTTCACAGAGGGAATGCTGTAGGTTTCACAGAGGGAATGTAGTCGGTTTCACAGAGGGAATACTGTAGGTTCCACAGAGGGAATGTAGTCGGTTTCACAGAGGGAATGTAGTCGCTTTCACAGAGGGAATGCAGTCGGTTCCACAGAGGGAATGCTGTCGGTTTCACAGAGGGAATGCTGTAGGTTTCACAGAGGGAATGCAGTCGGTTTCACAGAGGGAATGCTGTAGGTTTCACAGAGGGAATGCCGTAGGTTTCACAGAGGGAATGCTGTCGGTTTCACAGAGGGAATGTAGTCGGTTTCACAGAGGGAATGCTGTCGGTTTCACAGAGGGAATGCTGTCGGTTTCACAGAGGGAATGCTGTAGGTTTCACAGAGGGAATGTAGTCTGTTTCACAGAGGGAATGTAGTCGGTTTCACAGAGGGAATGCTGTCGGTTTCACAGAGGGAATGCTGTCGGTTTCACAGAGGGAATGCTGTAGGTTTCACAGAGGGAATGCTGTCGGTTTCACAGAGGGAATGTAGTCGGTTTCACAGAGGGAATGCTGTCGGTTTCACAGAGGGAATGCTGTAGGTTTCACAGAGGGAATGCTGTCGGTTTCACAGAGGGAATGTAGTCGGTTTCACAGAGGGAATGCTGTCGGTTTCACAGAGGGAATGCTGTAGGTTTCACAGAGGGAATGTAGTCGGTTTCACAGAGGGAATGCTGTAGGTTTCACAGAGGGAATGCCGTAGGTTTCACAGAGGGAATGCTGTCGGTTTCACAGAGGGAATGTAGTCGGTTTCACAGAGGGAATGCTGTCGGTTTCACAGAGGGAATGCTGTCGGTTTCACAGAGGGAATGCTGTCGGTTTCACTGAGGGAATACTGTAGGTTTCACAGAGGGAATGCTGTCGGTTTCACAGAGGGAATGCTGTAGGTTTCACAGAGGGAATGCTGTAGGTTTCACAGAGGGAATGCTGTCGGTTTCACAGAGGGAATGCTGTCGGTTTCACAGAGGGAATGTAGTCGGTTTCACAGAGGGAATGCTGTCGGTTTCACAGAGGGAATGCTGTCGGTTTCACAGAGGGAATAGTGTCGGTTTCACAGAGGGAATGCCGTCGGTTTCACAGAGGGAATGCCGTCGGTTTCACAGAGGGATGCTGTCGGTTTCACAGAGGGAATGCTGTCGGTTTCACAGAGGGAATGCTGTAGGTTTCACAGAGGGAATGTAGTCGGTTTCACAGAGGGAATACCGTAGGTTTCACAGAGGGAATGTAGTCGGTTTCACAGAGGGAATGCTGTCGGTTTCACAGAGGGAATGCTGTCGGTTTCACAGAGGGAATGCTGTCGGTTTCACAGACGGAATGTAGTCCGTTTCACAGAGGGAATGCTGTCGGTTTCACAGAGGGATTGCAGTCGGTTTCACAGAGGGAATGCTGTCGGTTTCACAGAGGGAATGTAGTAGGTTTCACAGAGGGAATGCTGTCGGTTTCACAGAGGGAATGTAGTCGGTTTCACAGAGGGAATGCTGTAGGTTTCACAGAGGGAATGCTGTCGGTTTCACAGAGGGAATGCTGTCGGTTTCACGGAGGGAATGCTGTCGCTTTCACGGAGGGAATGTAGTCGGTTTCACGGAGGGAATGCTGTCGGTTTCACGGAGGGAATGCAGTCGGTTTCCCGGAGAGAATGCAGTCGGTTTCACGGAAGGAATGCTGTCGGTTTCACGGAGGGAATGTAGTAGATTTCACGGAGGGAATGTAGTCGGTTTCACAGAGGGAATGCTGTCGGTTTCACAGAGGGAATGCTGTCGGTTTCACAGAGGGAATTCTGTCGGTTTCACAGAGGGAATGTAGTCGGTTTCACAGAGGGAATGTAGTAGGTTTCACAGAGGGAATGTAGTCGGTTTCACAGAGGGAATGCTGTCGGTTTCACAGAGGGAATGCTGTCGGTTTCACAGAGGGAATGCTGTAGGTTTCACAGAGGGAATGCTGTCGGTTTCACAGAGGGAATGCAGTCGGTATCACAGAGGGAATGTAGTCGGTTTCACAGAGGGAATGTAGTCGGTTTCACAGAGGGAATGCTGTCGGTTTCACACAGGGAATGTAGTCGGTTTCACAGAGGGAATGCTGTAGGTTTCACAGAGGGAATGTAGTCGGTTTCACAGAGGGAATGCTGTCGGTTTCACAGAGGGAATGCAGTCGGTTTCACAGAGGGAATGCAATCGGTTTCACAGAGGGAATGCTGTCGGTTTCACAGAGGGAATGCTGTCGGTTTCACAGAGGGAATGTAGTCCGTTTCACAGAGGGAATGTAGTCGGTTTCACAGAGGGAATGCAGTCGGTTTCACAGAGGGAATGCCGTCGGTTTCACAGAGGGAATGCCGTCGGTTTCACAGAGGAAATGCCGTCGGTTTCACAGAGGGAATGCAGTCGGTTTCACAGAGGGAATGCTGTCGGTTTCACAGAGGGAATGCTGTCGGTTTCACAGAGGGAATGCTGTCGGTTTCACACAGGGAATGTAGTCGGTTTCACAGAGGGAATGCTGTCGGTTTCACAGAGGGAATGCTGTCGTTTTCACAGAGGGAATGCTGTAGGTTTCACAGAGGGAATGCTGTCGGTTTCACAGAGGGAATGTAGTCGGTTTCACAGAGGGAATGCTGTAGGTTTCACAGAGGGAATGTAGTCGGTTTCACAGAGGGAATGCTGTCGGTTTCACAGAGGGAATGCTGTCGGTTTCACAGAGGGAATGCTGTAGGTTTCACAGAGGGAATGTAGTCGGTTTCACAGAGGGAATGCAGTCGGTTCCACAGAGGGAATGTAGTCGGTTTCACAGAGGGAATACTGTAGGTTCCACAGAGGGAATGTAGTCGGTTTCACAGAGGGAATGTAGTCGGGTTCACAGAGGGAATGCAGTCGGTTCCACAGAGGGAATGCTGTCGGTTTCACAGAGGGAATGCTGTAGGTTTCACAGAGGGAATGTAGTCGGTTTCACAGAGGGAATGCTGTAGGTTTCACAGAGGGAATGCCTTAGGTTTCACAGAGGGAATGCTGTCGGTTTCACAGAGGGAATGTAGTCGGTTTCACAGAGGGAATGCTGTAGGTTTCACAGAGGGAATGTAGTCGGTTTCACAGAGGGAATGCTGTCGGTTTCACAGAGGGAATGCTGTAGGTTTCACAGAGGGAATGTAGTCGGTTTCACAGAGGGAATACTGTAGGTTCCACAGAGGGAATGTAGTCGGTTTCACAGAGGGAATGTAGTCGGTTTCACAGAGGGAATGCAGTCGGTTCCACAGAGGGAATGCTGTCGGTTTCACAGAGGGAATGCTGTAGGTTTCACAGAGGGAATGCAGTCGGTTTCACAGAGGGAATGCTGTAGGTTTCACAGAGGGAATGCCGTAGGTTTCACAGAGGGAATGCTGTCGGTTTCACAGAGGAAATGTAGTCGGTTTCACAGAGGGAATGCTGTCGGTTTCACAGAGGGAATGCTGTAGGTTTCACAGAGGGAATGTAGTCGGTTTCACAGAGGGAATGTAGTCGGTTTCACAGAGGGAATGCTGTCGGTTTCACAGAGGGAATGCTGTCGGTTTCACAGAGGGAATGCTGTAGGTTTCACAGAGGGAATGCTGTCGGTGTCACAGAGGGAATGTAGTCGGTTTCACAGAGGGAATGCTGTCGGTTTCACAGAGGGAATGCTGTAGGTTTCACAGAGGGAATGCTGTCGGTTTCACAGAGGGAATGTAGTCGGTTTCACAGAGGGAATGCTGTAGGTTTCACAGAGGGAATGTAGTCGGTTTCACAGAGGGAATGCTGTCGGTTTCACAGAGGGAATGCTGTAGGTTTCACAGAGGGAATGTAGTCGGTTTCACAGAGGGAATACTGTAGGTTCCACAGAGGGAATGTAGTCGGTTTCACAGAGGGAATGTAGTCGGTTTCACAGAGGGAATGCAGTCGGTTCCACAGAGGGAATGCTGTCGGTTTCACAGAGGGAATGCTGTAGGTTTCACAGAGGGATTGTAGTCGGTTTCACAGAGGGAATGCTGTAGTTTTCACAGAGGGAATGCCGTAGGTTTCACAGAGGGAATGCTGTCGGTTTCACAGAGGGAATGTAGTCGGTTTCACAGAGGGAATGCTGTCGGTTTCACAGAGGGAATGCTGTCGGTTTCACAGAGGGAATGCTGTCGGTTTCACAGAGGGAATACTGTAGGTTTCACAGAGGGAATGCTGTCGGTTTCACAGAGGGAATGCTGTAGGTTTCACAGAGGGCATGCTGTAGGTTTCACAGAGGGAATGTCGTCGGTTTCACAGAGGGAATGCTGTCGGTTTCACAGAGGGAATGTAGTCGGTTTCACAGAGGGAATGCTGTCGGTTTCACAGAGGGAATGCCGTCGGTTTCACAGAGGGAATGCCGTCGGTTTCACAGAGGGAATGCCGTCGGTTTCACAGAGGGAATGCCGTCGGTTTCACAGAGGGAATGCTGTCGGTTTCACAGAGGGAATGCTGTCGGTTTCACAGAGGGAATGTAGTCCGTTTCACAGAGGGAATGCAGTCGGTTTCACAGAGGGAATGCAGTCGGTTTCACAGAGGGAATGCAGTCGGTTTCACAGAGGGAATGCCGTCGGTTTCACAGAGGGAATGCCGTCGGTTTCACAGAGGAAATGCCGTCGGTTTCACAGAGGGAATGCAGTCGGTTTCACAGAGGGAATGCTGTCGGTTTCACAGAGGGAATGCTGTCGGTTTCACAGAGGGAATGCTGTCGGTTTCACACAGGGAATGTAGTCGGTTTCACAGAGGGAATGCTGTCGGTTTCACAGAGGGAATGCTGTCGTTTTCACAGAGGGAATGCTGTAGGTTTCACAGAGGGAATGCTGTCGGTTTCACAGAGGGAATGTAGTCGGTTTCACAGAGGGAATGCTGTAGGTTTCACAGAGGGAATGTAGTCGGTTTCACAGAGGGAATGCTGTCGGTTTCACAGAGGGAATGCTGTCGGTTTCACAGAGGGAATGCTGTAGGTTTCACAGAGGGAATGCTGTCGGTTTCACAGAGGGAATGTAGTCGGTTTCACAGAGGGAATGCTGTAGGTTTCACAGAGGGAATGTAGTCGGTTTCACAGAGGGAATGCTGTCGGTTTCACAGAGGGAATGCTGTAGGTTTCACAGAGGGAATGTAGTCGGTTTCACAGAGGGAATACTGTAGGTTCCACAGAGGGAATGTAGTCGGTTTCACAGAGGGAATGTAGTCGGGTTCACAGAGGGAATGCAGTCGGTTCCACAGAGGGAATGCTGTCGGTTTCACAGAGGGAATGCTGTAGGTTTCACAGAGGGAATGTAGTCGGTTTCACAGAGGGAATGCTGTAGGTTTCACAGAGGGAATGCCTTAGGTTTCACAGAGGGAATGCTGTCGGTTTCACAGAGGGAATGTAGTCGGTTTCACAGAGGGAATGCTGTAGGTTTCACAGAGGGAATGTAGTCGGTTTCACAGAGGGAATGCTGTCGGTTTCACAGAGGGAATGCTGTAGGTTTCACAGAGGGAATGTAGTCGGTTTCACAGAGGGAATACTGTAGGTTCCACAGAGGGAATGTAGTCGGTTTCACAGAGGGAATGTAGTCGGTTTCACAGAGGGAATGCAGTCGGTTCCACAGAGGGAATGCTGTCGGTTTCACAGAGGGAATGCTGTAGGTTTCACAGAGGGAATGCAGTCGGTTTCACAGAGGGAATGCTGTAGGTTTCACAGAGGGAATGCCGTAGGTTTCACAGAGGGAATGCTGTCGGTTTCACAGAGGAAATGTAGTCGGTTTCACAGAGGGAATGCTTTCGGTTTCACAGAGGGAATGCTGTAGGTTTCACAGAGGGAATGTAGTCGGTTTCACAGAGGGAATGTAGTCGGTTTCACAGAGGGAATGCTGTCGGTTTCACAGAGGGAATGCTGTCGGTTTCACAGAGGGAATGCTGTAGGTTTCACAGAGGGAATGCTGTCGGTGTCACAGAGGGAATGTAGTCGGTTTCACAGAGGGAATGCTGTCGGTTTCACAGAGGGAATGCTGTAGGTTTCACAGAGGGAATGCTGTCGGTTTCACAGAGGGAATGTAGTCGGTTTCACAGAGGGAATGCTGTAGGTTTCACAGAGGGAATGTAGTCGGTTTCACAGAGGGAATGCTGTCGGTTTCACAGAGGGAATGCTGTAGGTTTCACAGAGGGAATGTAGTCGGTTTCACAGAGGGAATACTGTAGGTTCCACAGAGGGAATGTAGTCGGTTTCACAGAGGGAATGTAGTCGGTTTCACAGAGGGAATGCAGTCGGTTCCACAGAGGGAATGCTGTCGGTTTCACAGAGGGAATGCTGTAGGTTTCACAGAGGGATTGTAGTCGGTTTCACAGAGGGAATGCTGTAGTTTTCACAGAGGGAATGCCGTAGGTTTCACAGAGGGAATGCTGTCGGTTTCACAGAGGGAATGTAGTCGGTTTCACAGAGGGAATGCTGTCGGTTTCACAGAGGGAATGCTGTCGGTTTCACAGAGGGAATGCTGTCGGTTTCACAGAGGGAATACTGTAGGTTTCACAGAGGGAATGCTGTCGGTTTCACAGAGGGAATGCTGTAGGTTTCACAGAGGGCATGCTGTAGGTTTCACAGAGGGAATGTCGTCGGTTTCACAGAGGGAATGCTGTCGGTTTCACAGAGGGAATGTAGTCGGTTTCACAGAGGGAATGCTGTCGGTTTCACAGAGGGAATGCTGTCGGTTTCACAGAGGGAATAGTGTCGGTTTCACAGAGGGAATGCCGTCGGTTTCACAGAGGGAATGCCGTCGGTTTCACAGAGGGAATGCTGTCGGTTTCACAGAGGGAATGCTGTCGGTTTCACAGAGGGAATGCTGTCGGTTTCACAGAGGGAATGTAGTCGGTTTCACAGAGGGAATACCGTAGGTTTCACAGAGGGAATGTAGTCGGTTTCACAGAGGGAATGCTGTCGGTTTCACAGAGGGAATGCTGTCGGTTTCACAGAGGGAATGCAGTCGGTTTCACAGAGGGAATGTAGTCCGTTTCACAGAGGGAATGCTGTCGGTTTCACAGAGGGAATGCAGTCGGTTTCACAGAGGGAATGCTGTCGGTTTCACAGAGGGAATGTAGTAGGTTTCACAGAGGGAATGCTGTCGGTTTCACAGAGGGAATGTAGTCGGTTTCACAGAGGGAATGCTGTAGGTTTCACAGAGGGAATGCTGTCGGTTTCACAGAGGGAATGCTGTCGGTTTCACGGAGGGAATGCTGTCGGTTTCACGGAGGGAATGTAGTCGGTTTCACGCAGGGAATGCTGTCGGTTTCACGGAGGGAATGCAGTCGGTTTCCCGGAGAGAATGCGGTCGGTTTCACGGAGGGAATGCTGTCGGTTTCACGGAGGGAATGCTGTCGGTTTCACGGAGGGAATGTAGTAGGTTTCACGGAGGGAATGTAGTCGGTTTCACAGAGGGAATGCTGTCGGTTTCACAGAGGGAATGCTGTCGGTTTCACAGAGGGAATGTAGTCGGTTTCACAGAGGGAATGTAGTCGGTTTCACAGAGGGAATGCTGTCGGTTTCACACAGGGAATGTAGTCGGTTTCACAGAGGGAATGCTGTAGGTTTCACAGAGGGAATGTAGTCGGTTTCACAGAGGGAATGCTGTCGGTTTCACAAAGGGAATGCAGTCGGTTTCACAGAGGGAATGCAGTCGGTTTCACAGAGGGAATGCTGTCGGTTTCACAGAGGGAATGCTGTCGGTTTCACAGAGGGAATGCTGTCGGTTTCACAGAGGGAATGTAGTCCGTTTCACAGAGGGAATGTAGTCGGTTTCACAGAGGGAATGCAGTCGGTTTCACAGAGGGAATGCCGTCGGTTTCACAGAGGGAATGCCGTCGGTTTCACAGAGGGAATGTCGTCGGTTTCGCAGAGGGAATGCAGTCGGTTTCACAGAGGGAATGCTGTCGGTTTCACAGAGGGAATGCTGTCGATTTCACAGAGGGAATGTAGTCGGTTTCACAGAGGGAATGCTGTCGGTTTCACAGAGGGAATGCTGTCGGTTTCACACAGGGAATGTAGTCGGTTTCACAGAGGGAATGCTGTCGGTTTCACAGAGGGAATGCTGTCGGTTTCACAGAGGGAATGCTGTAGGTTTCACAGAGGGAATGCTGTCGGTTTCACAGAGGGAATGTAGTCGGTTTCACAGAGGGAATGCTGTAGGTTTCACAGAGGGAATGTAGTCGGTTTCACAGAGGGAATGCTGTCGGTTTCACAGAGGGAATGCTGTCGGTTTCACAGAGGGAATGCTGTAGGTTTCACAGAGGGAATGCTGTCGGTTTCACAGAGGGAATGTAGTCGGTTTCACAGAGGGAATGCTGTAGGTTTCACAGAGGGACTGTAGTCGGTTTCACAGAGGGAATGCTGTCGGTTTCACAGAGGGAATGCTGTAGGTTTCACAGAGGGAATGTAGTCGGTTTCACAGAGGGAATACTGTAGGTTCCACGGAGGGAATGTAGTCGGTTTCACAGAGGGAATGTAGTCGGGTTCACAGAGGGAATGCAGTCGGTTCCACAGAGGGAATGCTGTCGGTTTCACAGAGGGAATGCTGTAGGTCTCACAGAGGGAATGTAGTCGGTTTCACAGAGGGAATGCTGTAGGTTTCACAGAGGGAATGCCGTAGGTTTCACAGAGGGAATGCTGTCGGTTTCACAGAGGGAATGTAGTCGGTTTCACAGAGGGAATGCTGTCGGTTTCACAGAGGGAATGCTGTCGGTTTCACAGAGGGAATGCTGTAGGTTTCACAGAGGGAATGCTGTCGGTTTCACAGAGGGAATGCTGTCGGTTTCACAGAGGGAATGTAGTCCGTTTCACAGAGGGAATGCTGTCGGTTTCACAGAGGGAATGCAGTCGGTTTCACAGAGGGAATGCTGTCGGTTTCACAGAGGGAATGCTGTCGGTTTCACGGAGGGAATGCTGTCGGTTTCACGGAGGGAATGTAGTCGGTTTCACGGAGGGAATGCTGTCGGTTTCACGGAGGGAATGCAGTCGGTTTCCCGGAGGGAATGCAGTCGGTTTCACGGAGGGAATGCTGTCGGTTTCACGGAGGGAATGCTGTCGGTTTCACGGAGGGAATGCTGTCGGTTTCACGGAGGGAATGTAGTAGGTTTCACGGAGGGAATGTAGTCGGTTTCACAGAGGGAATGCTGTCGGTTTCACAGAGGGAATGCTGTCGGTTTCACAGAGGGAATGTAGTCGGTTTCACAGAGGGAATGTAGTAGGTTTCACAGAGGGAATGCAGTCGGTTTCACAGAGGGAATGCTGTCCGTTTCACAGAGGGAATGCTGTCGGTTTCACAGAGGGAATGCTGTAGGTTTCACAGAGGGAATGCTGTCGGTTTCACAGAGGGAATGCAGTCGGTTTCACAGAGGGAATGTAGTCGGTTTCACAGAGGGAATGCTGTCGGTTTCACACAGGGAATGTAGTCGGTTTCACAGAGGGAATGCTGTAGGTTTCACAGAGGGAATGTAGTCGGTTTCACAGAGGGAATGCTGTCGGTTTCACAGAGGGAATGCAGTCGGTTTCACAGAGGGAATGCAGTCGGTTTCACAGAGGGAATGCTGTCGGTTTCACAGAGGGAATGCTGTCGGTTTCACAGAGGGAATGTAGTCCGTTTCACAGAGGGAATGTAGTCGGTTTCACAGAGGGAATGCAGTCGGTTTCACAGAGGGAATGCCGTCGGTTTCACAGAGGGAATGCCGTCGGTTTCACAGAGGGAATGCAGTCGGTTTCACAGAGGGAATGCTGTCGGTTTCACAGAGGGAATGCTGTCGGTTTCACAGAGGGAATGCTGTCGGTTTCACAGAGGGAATGTAGTCGGTTTCACAGAGGGAATGCTGTCGGTTTCACAGAGGGAATGCTGTAGGTTTCACAGAGGGAATGCTGTCGTTTTCACAGAGGGAATGTAGTCGGTTTCACAGAGGGAATGCTGTAGGTTTCACAGAGGGAATGTAGTCGGTTTCACAGAGGGAATGTAGTCGGGTTCACAGAGGGAATGCAGTCGGTTCCACAGAGGGAATGCTGTCGGTTTCACAGAGGGAATGCTGTAGGTTTCACAGAGGGAATGTAGTCGGTTTCACAGAGGGAATGCTGTAGGTTTCACAGAGGGAATGCCGTAGGTTTCACAGAGGGAATGCTGTCGGTTTCACAGAGGGAATGTAGTCGGTTTCACAGAGGGAATGCTGTCGGTTTCACAGAGGGAATGCTGTCGGTTTCACAGAGGGAATGCTGTAGGTTTCACAGAGGGAATGCTGTCGGTTTCACAGAGGGAATGCTGTCGGTTTCACAGAGGGAATGTAGTCCGTTTCACAGAGGGAATGCTGTCGGTTTCACAGAGGGAATGCGGTCGGTTTCACAGAGGGAATGCTGTCGGTTTCACGGAGGGAATGCTGTCGGTTTCACGGAGGGAATGTAGTCGGTTTCACGGAGGGAATGCTGTCGGTTTCACGGAGGGAATGCAGTCGGTTTCCCGGAGGGAATGCAGTCGGTTTCACGGAGGGAATGCTGTCGGTTTCACGGAGGGAATGCTGTCGGTTTCACGGAGGGAATGTAGTAGGTTTCACGGAGGGAATGTATTCGGTTTCACAGAGGGAATGCTGTCGGTTTCACGGAGGGAATGCTGTCGGTTTCACAGAGGGAATGTAGTCGGTTTCACAGAGGGAATGTAGTAGGTTTCACAGAGGGAATGCAGTCGGTTTCACAGAGGGAATGCTGTCGGTTTCACAGAGGGAATGCTGTCGGTTTCACAGAGGGAATGCTGTAGGTTTCACAGAGGGAATGCTGTCGGTTTCACAGAGGGAATGCAGTCGGTTTCACAGAGGGAATGTAGTCGGTTTCACAGAGGGAATGTAGTCGGTTTCACAGAGGGAATGCTGTCGGTTTCACACAGGGAATGTAGTCGGTTTCACAGAGGGAATGCTGTAGGTTTCACAGAGGGAATGTAGTCGGTTTCACAGAGGGAATGCTGTCGGTTTCACAGAGGGAATGCAGTCGGTTTCACAGAGGGAATGCAGTCGGTTTCACAGAGGGAATGCTGTCGGTTTCACAGAGGGAATGCTGTCGGTTTCACAGAGGGAATGTAGTCCGTTTCACAGAGGGAATGTAGTCGGTTTCACAGAGGGAATGCAGTCGGTTTCACAGAGGGAATGCCGTCGGTTTCACAGAGGGAATGCCGTCGGTTTCACAGAGGGAATGCAGTCGGTTTCACAGAGGGAATGCTGTCGGTTTCACAGAGGGAATGCTGTCGGTTTCACAGAGGGAATGTAGTCGGTTTCACAGAGGGAATGCTGTCGGTTTCACAGAGGGAATGCTGTCGGTTTCACACAGGGAATGTAGTCGGTTTCACAGAGGGAATGCTGTCGGTTTCACAGAGGGAATGCTGTCGGTTTCACAGAGGGAATGCTGTAGGTTTCACAGAGGGAATGCTGTCGGTTTCACAGAGGGAATGTAGTCGGTTTCACAGAGGGAATGCTGTCGGTTTCACAGAGGGAATGCTGTCGGTTTCACAGAGGGAATGCTGTAGGTTTCACAGAGGGAATGCTGTCGGTTTCACAGAGGGAATGTAGTCGGTTTCACAGAGGGAATGCTGTCGGTTTCACAGAGGGAATGCTGTCGGTTTCACAGAGGGAATGCTGTAGGTTTCACAGAGGGAATGCTGTCGTTTTCACAGAGGGAATGTAGTCGGTTTCACAGAGGGAATGCTGTAGGTTTCACAGAGGGAATGTAGTCGGTTTCACAGAGGGAATGCTGTCGGTTTCACAGAGGGAATGCTGTAGGTTTCACAGAGGGAATGTAGTCGGTTTCACAGAGGGAATACTGTAGGTTCCACAGAGGGAATGTAGTCGGTTTCACAGAGGGAATGTAGTCGGTTTCACAGAGGGAATGCAGTCGGTTCCACAGAGGGAATGCTGTCGGTTTCACAGAGGGAATGCTGTAGGTTTCACAGAGGGAATGCAGTTGGTTTCACAGAGGGAATGCTGTAGGTTTCACAGAGGGAATGCTGTAGGTTTCACAGAGGGAATGCAGTTGGTTTCACAGAGGGAATGCTGTAGGTTTCACAGAGGGAATGCCGTAGGTTTCACAGAGGGAATGCTGTCGGTTTCACAGAGGGAATGTAGTCGGTTTCACAGAGGGAATGCTGTCGGTTTCACAGAGGGAATGCTGTCGGTTTCACAGAGGGAATGCTGTAGGTTTCACAGAGGGAATGTAGTCGGTTTCACAGAGGGAATGTAGTCGGTTTCACAGAGGAAATGCTGTCGGTTTCACAGAGGGAATGCTGTCGGTTTCACAGAGGGAATGCTGTAGGTTTCACAGAGGGAATGCTGTCGGTTTCACAGAGGGAATGTAGTCGGTTTCACAGAGGGAATGCTGTCGGTTTCACAGTGGGAATGCTGTAGGTTTCACAGAGGGAATGCTGTCGGTTTCACAGAGGGAATGTAGTCGGTTTCACAGAGGGAATGCTGTAGGTTTCACAGAGGGAATGTAGTCGGTTTCACAGAGGGAATGCTGTCGGTTTCACAGAGGGAATGCTGTAGGTTTCACAGAGGGAATGTAGTCGGTTTCACAGAGGGAATACTGTAGGTTCCACAGAGGGAATGTAGTCGGTTTCACAGAGGGAATGTAGTCGGTTTCACAGAGGGAATGCAGTCGGTTCCACAGAGGGAATGCTGTCGGTTTCACAGAGGGAATGCTGTAGGTTTCACAGAGGGAATGTAGTCGGTTTCACAGAGGGAATGCTGTAGGTTTCACAGAGGGAATGCCGTAGGTTTCACAGAGGGAATGCAGTCGGTTTCACAGAGGGAATGTAGTCGGTTTCACAGAGGGAATGCTGTCGGTTTCACAGAAGGAATGCTGTCGGTTTCACAGAGGGAATGCTGTCGGTTTCACAGAGGGAATACTGTAGGTTTCACAGAGGGAATGCTGTCGGTTTCACAGAGGGAATGCTGTAGGTTTCACAGAGGGAATGTCGTCGGTTTCACAGAGGGAATGCTGTCGGTTTCACAGAGGGAATGTAGTCGGTTTCACAGAGGGAATGCTGTCGGTTTCACAGAGGGAATGCTGTCGGTTTCACAGAGGGAATAGTGTCGGTTTCACAGAGGGAATGCCGTCGGTTTCACAGAGGGAATGCCGTCGGTTTCACAGAGGGAATGCTGTCGGTTTCACAGAGGGAATGCTGTCGGCTTCACAGAGGGAATACCGTAGGTTTCACAGAGGGAATGCTGTCGGTTTCACAGAGGGAATGTAGTCGGTTTCACGGAGGGAATGCTGTAGGTTTCACAGAGGGAATGTAGTCGGTTTCACAGAGGGAATGTAGTCGGTTTCACAGAGGGAATACCGTACGTTTCACAGAGGGAATGCTGTCGGTTTCACAGAGGGAATGTAGTCGGTTTCACAGAGGGAATACTGTCGGTTTCACAGAGGGAATGCTGTCGGTTTCTCAGAGGGAATGCTGTCGGTTTCACAGAGGGAATGTAGTAGGTTTCACAGAGGGAATGCTGTCGGTTTCACGGAGGGAATGCCGTCGGTTTCACGGAGGGAATGCCGTCGGTTTCACGGAGGGAATGCCGTCGGTTTCACGGAGGGAATGCCGTCGGTTTCACGGAGGGAATGCCGTAGGTTTCTCAGAGGGAATGTAGTCGGTTTCACAGAGGGAATACTGTCGGTTTCTCGGAGGGAATGTAGTCGGTTTCACAGAGGGAATACTGTCGGTTTCACAGAGGGAATGCCATAGGTTTCTCAGAGGGAATGCCGTCGGTTTCACGGAGGGAATGCCGTAGTTTTCTCGGAGGGAATGTAGTCGGTTTCACAGAGGGAATACTGTCGGTTTCACAGAAGGAATGCTGTCGGTTTCACAGAGGGAATGCTGTCGGTTTCACAGAGGGAATGCCGTCGGTTTCACAGAGGGAATGCCGTCGGTTTCACAGAGGGAATGTAGTCGGTTTCTCAGAGGGAATGCTGTCGGTTTCACAGAGGGAATGCCGTCGGTTTCACAGAGGGAATGCTGTCGGTTTCACAGAGGGAATGTAGTCGGTTTCACAGAGGGAATGCTGTAGGTTTCACAGAGGGAATGCTGTTGGTTTCTCAGAGGGAATGCTGTCGGTTTCACAGAGGGAATGTAGTCGGTTTCACAGAGGGAATGTAGTCGGTTTCACAGAGGGAATGCTGTCGGTTTCACAGAGGGAATGTAGTCGGTTTCACAGAGGGAATGTCATCGGTTTCACAGAGGGAATGCCGTCGGTTTCACAGAGGGAATGCTGTAGGTTTCACAGATGGAATGTAGTCGGTTTCACAGAGGGAATGTCGTCGGTTTCACAGAGGGAATGCTGTCGGTTTCACAGAGGGAATGTAGTCGGTTTCACAGAGGGAATGCAGTCGGTTTCACAGAGGGAATGCTGTCGGTTTCACAGAGGGAATGCTGTCGGTTTCACAGAGGGAATGCAGTCGGTTTCACAGAGGGAATGCTGTCGGTTTCACACAGGGAATACTGTCGGTTTCACAGAGGGAATGCTGTCGGTTTCACACAGGGAATACTGTCGGTTTCACAGAGGGAATGCTGTCGGTTTCACAGAGGGAATGTAGTCGGTTTCACTGAGGGAATGCTGTCGGTTTCACAGAGGGAATGCTGTCGGTTTCACAGAGGGAATGCTGTCGGTTTCACAGAGGGAATGTAGTCGGTTTCTCAGAGGGAATGCTGTCGGTTTCACAGAGGGAATGCTGTCGGTTTCACAGAGGGAATGTAGTCGGTTTCACAGAGGGAATGCTGTCGGTTTCATAGAGGGAATGTAGTCGGTTTCACAGAGGGAATGCTGTCGGTTTCACAGAGGGAATGCTGTCGGTTTCACAGAGGGAATGTAGTCCGTTTCACAGAGGGAATGCTGTCGGTTTCACAGAGGGAATGCTGTCGGTTTCACAGAGGGAATGTAGTCGGTTTCACAGAGGGAATGCTGTCGGTTTCACAGAGGGAATGCTGTCGGTTTCACAGAGGGAATGCTGTCGGTTTCACAGAGGGAATGTAGTAGGTTTCACAGAGGGAATGCCGTCGGTTTCACAGAGGGAATGCAGTCGGTTTCACAGAGGGAATGCTGTCGGTTTCACAGAGGGAATGCTGTCGGTTTCACAGAGGGAATGCTGTCGGTTTCACAGAGGGAATGTAGTCGGTTTCACAGAGGGAATGCTGTCGGTTTCACGGAGGGAATGTAGTCGGTTTCACAGAGGGAATGTAGTCGGTTTCACAGAGGGAATGCTGTCGGTTTCACAGAGGGAATGTAGTCGGTTTCACAGAGGGAATACTGTCGGTTTCACAGAGGGAATGCAGTCGGTTCCACAGAGGGAATGCCGTCGGTTCCACAGAGGGAATGCCGTCGGTTTCACAGAGGGAATGCCGTAGGTTTCACAGAGGGAATGCCGTCGGTTTCACAGAGGGAATGCAGTCGGTTTCACAGAGGGAATGCTGTCGGTTTCACAGAGGGAATGCTGTAGGTTTCACAGAGGGAATGTAGTCTGTTTCACAGAGGGAATACCGTAGGTTTCACAGAGGGAATGTAGTCGGTTTCACAGAGGGAATGCTGTCGGTTTCACAGAGGGAATGCTGTCGGTTTCACAGAGGGAATGTAGTCTGTTTCACAGAGGGAATGCTGTCGGTTTCACAGAGGGAATGCAGTCGGTTTCACAGAGGGAATGCTGTCGGTTTCACAGAGGGAATGCAGTAGGTTTCACAGAGGGAATGCTGTCGGTTTCACAGAGGGAATGTAGTCGGTTTCACAGAGGGAATGCTGTAGGTTTCACAGAGGGAATGCTGTCGGTTTCACAGAGGGAATGCTGTCGGTTTCACGGAGGGAATGCTGTCGGTTTCACGGAGGGAATGTAGTCGGTTTCACGGAGGGAATGCTGTCGGTTTCACGGAGGGAATGCAGTCGGTTTCCCGGAGGGAATGCAGTCGGTTTCACGGAGGGAATGCTGTCGGTTTCACGGAGGGAATGCTGTCGGTTTCACAGAGGGAATGCTGTCGGTTTCACAGAGGGAATGTAGTCGGTTTCACAGAGGGAATGCTGTAGGTTTCACAGAGGGAATGCTGTCGGTTTCACAGAGGGAATGCAGTCGGTTTCAAAGAGGGAATGCTGTCGGTTTCACACAGGGAATGCTGTCGGTTTCACAGAGGGAATGCTGTAGGTTTCACAGAGGGAATGTAGTCGGTTTCACAGAGGGAATGCTGTCGGTTTCACAGAGGGAATGCTGTCGGTTCACAGAGGGAATGCTGTCGGTTCCACAGAGGGAATGCTGTCGGTTTCACAGAGGGAATGTAGTCGGTTTCACAGAGGGAATGCTGTCGGTTTCACGGAGGGAATGTAGTCGGTTTCACAGAGGGAATGTAGTCGGTTTCACAGAGGGAATGTAGTCGGTTTCACAGAGGGAATGCTGTCGGTTTCACAGAGGGAATGTAGTCGGTTTCACAGAGGGAATACTGTCGGTTTCACAGAGGGAATGCAGTCGGTTCCACAGAGGGAATGCCGTCGGTTCCACAGAGGGAATGCCGTCGGTTTCACAGAGGGAATGCCGTAGGTTTCACAGAGGGAATGCCGTCGGTTTCACAGAGGGAATGCAGTCGGTTTCACAGAGGGAATGCCGTCGGTTTCACAGAGGGAATGCTGTCGGTTTCACAGAGGGAATGCTGTAGGTTTCACAGAGGGAATGTAGTCTGTTTCACAGAGGGAATACCGTAGGTTTCACAGAGGGAATGTAGTCGGTTTCACAGAGGGAATGCTGTCGGTTTCACAGAGGGAATGCTGTCGGTTTCACAGAGGGAATGTAGTCTGTTTCACAGAGGGAATGCTGTCGGTTTCACAGAGGGAATGCAGTCGGTTTCACAGAGGGAATGCTGTCGGTTTCACAGAGGGAATGTAGTAGGTTTCACAGAGGGAATGCTGTCGGTTTCACAGAGGGAATGTAGTCGGTTTCACAGAGGGAATGCTGTAGGTTTCACAGAGGGAATGCTGTCGGTTTCACAGAGGGAATGCTGTCGGTTTCACGGAGGGAATGCTGTCGGTTTCACGGAGGGAATGTAGTCGGTTTCACGGAGGGAATGCTGTCGGTTTCACGGAGGGAATGCAGTCGGTTTCCCGGAGGGAATGCAGTCGGTTTCACGGAGGGAATGCTGTCGGTTTCACGGAGGGAATGCTGTCGGTTTCACGGAGGGAATGTAGTAGGTTTCACGGAGGGAATGTAGTCGGTTTCACGGAGGGAATGCTGTCGGTTTCACAGAGGGAATGCTGTCGGTTTCACAGAGGGAATGTAGTCAGTTTCACAGAGGGAATGCTGTCGGTTTCACAGAGGGAATGCTGTCGGTTCACAGAGGGAATGCTGTCGGTTCCACAGAGGGAATGCTGTCGGTTTCACAGAGGGAATGTAGTCGGTTTCACAGAGGGAATGCTGTCGGTTTCACGGAGGGAATGTAGTCGGTTTCACAGAGGGAATGTAGTCGGTTTCACAGAGGGAATGTAGTCGGTTTCACAGAGGGAATGCTGTCGGTTTCACAGAGGGAATGTAGTCGGTTTCACAGAGGGAATACTGTCGGTTTCACAGAGGGAATGCAGTCGGTTCCACAGAGGGAATGCCGTCGGTTCCACAGAGGGAATGCCGTCGGTTTCACAGAGGGAATGCCGTTGGTTTCACAGAGGGAATGCCGTCGGTTTCACAGAGGGAATGCAGTCGGTTTCACAGAGGGAATGCTGTCGGTTTCACAGAGGGAATGCTGTCGGTTTCACAGAGGGAATGCTGTAGGTTTCACAGAGGGAATGTAGTCTGTTTCACAGAGGGAATACCGTAGGTTTCACAGAGGGAATGTAGTCGGTTTCACAGAGGGAATGCTGTCGGTTTCACAGAGGGAATGCTGTCGGTTTCACAGAGGGAATGTAGTCTGTTTCACAGAGGGAATGCTGTCGGTTTCACAGAGGGAATGCAGTCGGTTTCACAGAGGGAATGCTGTCGGTTTCACAGAGGGAATGTAGTAGGTTTCACAGAGGGAATGCTGTCGGTTTCACAGAGGGAATGTAGTCGGTTTCACAGAGGGAATGCTGTAGGTTTCACAGAGGGAATGCTGTCGGTTTCACAGAGGGAATGCTGTCGGTTTCACGGAGGGAATGCTGTCGGTTTCACGGAGGGAATGTAGTCGGTTTCACGGAGGGAATGCTGTCGGTTTCACGGAGGGAATGCAGTCGGTTTCCCGGAGGGAATGCAGTCGGTTTCACGGAGGGAATGCTGTCGGTTTCACGGAGGGAATGCTGTCGGTTTCACGGAGGGAATGTAGTAGGTTTCACGGAGGGAATGTAGTCGGTTTCACGGAGGGAATGCTGTCGGTTTCACAGAGGGAATGCTGTCGGTTTCACAGAAAGAATGTAGTCGGTTTCACAGAGGGAATGTAGTAGGTTTCACAGAGGGAATGTAGTCGGTTTCACAGAGGGAATGCTGTCGGTTTCACAGAGGGAATGCTGTCGGTTTCACAGAGGGAATGCTGTAGGTTTCACAGAGGGAATGCTGTCGTTTTCACAGAGGGAATGCAGTCGGTTTCACAGAGGGAATGTAGTCGGTTTCACAGAGGGAATGTAGTCGGTTTCACAGAGGGAATGCTGTCGGTTTCACACAGGGAATGTAGTCGGTTTCACAGAGGGAATGCTGTAGGTTTCACAGAGGGAATGTAGTCGGTTTCACAGAGGGAATGCTGTCGGTTTCACAGAGGGAATGCAGTCGGTTTCACAGAGGGAATGCAGTCGGTTTCACAGAGGGAATGCTGTCGGTTTCACAGAGGGAATGCTGTCGGTTTCACAGAGGGAATGCTGTCGGTTTCACAGAGGGAATGGAGTCCGTTTCACAGAGGGAATGGAGTCCGTTTCACAGAGGGAATGCAGTCGGTTTCACAGAGGGAATGCCGTCGGTTTCACAGAGGGAATGCCGTCGGTTTCACAGAGGGAATGCAGTCGGTTTCACAGAGGGAATGCTGTCGGTTTCACAGAGGGAATGCAGTCGGTTTCACAGAGGGAATGCTGTCGGTTTCACAGAGGGAATGCTGTCGGTTTCACACAGGGAATGTAGTCGGTTTCACAGAGGGAATGCTGTCGGTTTCACAGAGGGAATGCTGTCGGTTTCACAGAGGGAATGTAGTCGGTTTCACAGAGGGAATGCTGTCGGTTTCACAGAGGGAATGCTGTAGGTTTCACAGAGGGAATGCTGTCGGTTTCACAGAGGGAATGTAGTCGGTTTCACAGAGGGAATGCTGTCGGTTTCACAGAGGGAATGCTGTCGGTTTCACAGAGGGAATGCTGTAGGTTTCACAGAGGGAATGCTGTCGGTTTCACAGAGGGAATGTAGTCGGTTTCACAGAGGGAATGCTGTAGGTTTCACAGAGGGAATGTAGTCTGTTTCACAGAGGGAATGCTGTCGGTTTCACAGAGGGAATGCTGTAGGTTTCACAGAGGGAATGTAGTCGGTTTCACAGAGGGAATACTGTAGGTTCCACAGAGGGAATGTAGTCGGTTTCACAGAGGGAATGTAGTCGGTTTCACAGAGGGAATGCAGTCGGTTCCACAGAGGGAATGCTGTCGGTTTCACAGAGGGAATGCTGTAAGTTTCACAGAGGGAATGTAGTCGGTTTCACAGAGGGAATGCTGTAGGTTTCACAGAGGGAATGCCGTAGGTTTCACAGAGGGAATGCTGTCGGTTTCACAGAGGGAATGTAGTCGGTTTCACAGAGGGAATGCTGTCGGTTTCACAGAGGGAATGCTGTCGGTTTCACAGAGGGAATGCTGTAGGTTTCACAGAGGGAATGTAGTCGGTTTCACAGAGGGAATGCTGTCGGTTTCACAGAGGGAATGTAGTCGGTTTCACAGAGGGAATGCTGTCGGTTTCACAGAGGGAATGCTGTCGGTTTCACAGAGGGAATGCTGTCGGTTTCACAGAGGGAATGCTGTAGGTTTCACAGAGGGAATGCTGTCGGTTTCACAGAGGGAATGTAGTCGGTTTCACAGAGGGAATGCTGTCGGTTTCACAGAGGGAATGCTGTAGGTTTCACAGAGGGAATGCTGTCGGTTTCACAGAGGGAATGTAGTCGGTTTCACAGAGGGAATGTAGTCGGTTTCACAGAGGGAATGCTGTCGGTTTCACAGAGGGAATACTGTCGGTTTCACAGAGGGAATGCTGTCGGTTTCACAGAGGGAATGCTGTCGGTTTCACAGAGGGAATGTAGTCGGTTTCACAGAGGGAATGCTGTCGGTTTCACAGAGGGAATGCTGTCGGTTTCACAGAGGGAATGCTGTCGGTTTCACAGAGGGAATACTGTAGGTTTCACAGAGGGAATGCTGTCGGTTTCACAGAGGGAATACTGTCGGTTTCACAGAGGGAATGCTGTAGGTTTCACAGAGGGAATGCTGTCGGTTTCACAGAGGGAATACCGTTGGTTTCACAGAGGGAATGCAGTCGGTTCCACAGAGGGAACGCCGAACTCCATTTGGGGAGAGGAGAACAACTTCTTCAAGGTCAGCAAACCTTGAAAATCTTCCCAGTGGTGCAGTAGAATGGAGACAAGAAAATTGCACAAGTATCTGCTGGAGATCAAGCAGAAGTGAATCAAGGCAACTGGACTTGCTGTGTAGCCTAGAAGACATTTCATTACTCATCAGAGAGTCTTCTTCAGTTCTGATCCACGGGTAATTTTCCAGGTAATAAACTCTGCGAGTTGTTTAAATGTGTAGCAATCACATGAGGGTCATTAAGAGTCATAGAGATAATGAGAGGGTCATTAGTCTTATCTTTGCATGAATGGAGATGTGAACTGTTGTGGAGACTCTGGGGTGGAGATGTTAGGACTGCTTTGTAAGTAGCTGATAGGTGGTATTGTACCCCACCTTCTCTGTTCAGGGATGGGTTTTCCAGTTCGATAAAGATGGTTTCTTTAACCCCTCTTTCAAACCACCTGTTCAGCCAGACCAATAGCACCGTGGTCAGCTCTGAACCTCAGAAGGGTAGGGTGAAGTCAGGCAGAGCAACTGTCATAGGGGACTCAATAGTCAGGCGGACAGATAGGGGATTCTGCAGCAGCAAAAGAGATGCCAGGATAATGTGTTGCCTCCCAGGTGCTGGGGTCCAGGATGTCCCTGAGTGGTTGCAGAATATTCTTGAAGGGGAGGGTGAGCAGTCAGTGGTTGTGGTACGTACTGGTATCAATGATGTAGACAGGAGGGGGGTAGAGGTGGAGGTAGAGGTCCTGTGCAGTAAGTTTAGGGAGCTAGAAAGGAGACTGAAGAGCAGGACCCCCAAGTTTGTAATGTCCGGATTACTCCTGGTGTCACAAGCTAGTGAAGATCAGAACAAGAAGATAGCGCAGATGAATGAGTGGCTGAGGAGAGGGTGCTGGGGACAGGGTTTCAAGTTCTTGGATCATTGGAACTTTTTCTGGGGAAGGAGTGACCTGTATAAGTGGGATGGGTTGCACCTGAACTGGAGGGGAATCAATATCCTGGGAGGGAGGTTTACTAAGGCTATTGGGGAGGGTTAAACTAGATTTGCAGGGGGTTGGGAACTGAATTGAAGTGGCAGAGGATGGGGCAGTTAGCGCACAAGTAGAAACAGCTTGTAGGGAGTTTGTGAGGAAGGATAGGCAGATGTTAGAGCAAAGATGCACTCAGCCCGATGGTTTGAGATGTGTATATTTTAATACAAGAAGTACCATAAACAAGGCGGATAAACTTACAGCGTGAACCAATACATGGAACTATGATGTTGTGACCATCAGGAGCGGGAATGGCTGTTGAGTGTGCCGGGCTTTAGATGTTCCAAAAAGGACAGGGAGGGAGGCGAAAGAGGTAGGGGCATGGCATTTCTAATCAGGGATAGTATCACAGCTACAGAAAAGGAGGAAGTCATGGAGGGATTGTCTACTGAGTCATTGTGGGTGGAAGTTAGGAACAGGAAAGGGGCAATAACTCTACTGGGTGTTTTTTATAGACCTCCCCCTCACCAATAGAGACATCGAGGAGCAGATAGGGAGGCAGATTCTGGAACGGTGCAATAATAATAGGGTTGTTGTGACAGGTGATTTTAACGTTCCCAATATTGATTGGCATCTTCTCAGAGTAAGGGGTTTAGATGGGGTGAAGTTTGCTAGGTGTGTTCAGGAAGGTTTCTTGACACAATATGTAGCTAAGCCAACTAGAGGAGAGGCTGCACTTGATCTGATATTGGGAAATGAACCTGGTTGGGTGTCAGATCTCTCTGTGGGAGAGCATTTTCGAGATAGTGACCACAACCCTATCTCCTTTACCACAGCGCTGGAGAAGGATAGGAGCAGACAATTTGGGAAAACAATTAAGTGGGGTGGGGGAAATATGAGGCAGGAGCTTGGGAACAGATGTTCTCAGGAAAATGCAAGGCAGAAATGTTCCCTGAACATTTGCATGGAGTTCAGTATAGGTATTTTCCACTGAGGCAGGGAAAGGATGGTAGGGTAAAAGAACCATGGTGTATGAAGGATGTAGAAAATCTAGTTAAGAAGAAAAGAAAAGCTTCCGAAAGGTTCAAGAAACTGTGTACTGTTAGAGCTCTAGAAAATTACGAGGTTGCTAGAAAGGAGTTCAAGAATGAAATTAGGAGAGCCAGAAGGGACCATGAAAAGGCCTTGGCAAGCAGGATTGAGGAAAACCCCAAGGCATTCTATATGTGAAGGGCAAGAGGATGAGCCGTGTGAGAATAGGACCAATCAGGAGTGATAGTGGAAACGTGTACATGGAGTTGTAGGGGGTTGCAGAGGTACTTAATGAATAGTTTGCTTCAGTATTCTCCAGGGAAAAGGACCTTGGCAATTGTGGGAATGACTTACAGTGGACTGAAATGCTTGAGTACATAGACATTAAGAAAGAGGATGTGCTGGAGCTTTTGAATAGCATTAAGTTAGATAAGTCACCAGGACTGGAGAGATATACCCCAGGCTACTGTGGGAAGCGAGGGAAAAGGTCACTGGGCCTCTGGTGATGATCTTTGCATCATCAGTAGGGACAGGAGAAGTACCGGAGGATGGGATGGTTGCAAATGTTGTTCCCTTGTTCAAGAAAGGGAGCAGAGATAACTCAGGAATTTATAGACCAGTGAGTCTGACTTCAGTGGTGGCCAAGCTGTTGGAGAAGATCCTGAGAGGCAGGATTTATGACCATTTGGAGAGACATAATCTAAGTAGTGATAGTCAGCATGGCTTTGTCAAGGTCATGCCTGATTGAATTCTTTGGCAGTGTGGAGGTTCAGCGAGATCTTGGGGTCCGTATCCATAGGACACTCAAAGCTGCTACGCAGGTTGACTCTGTGGTTAAGAAGGCGTACTGAGTATTGGCCTTCATCAACCGTTGGACTGAGTTCAAGAGCTGTGAGGTAATGTTACAGCTGTATAAGACCTTAGTTAGGTCCCACTTGTAGTACAGTGTTCAGTTCTGGTCACCTCACTACAGGAAGGATGTGGATACCATAGACAGAGTGCAGGGGAGATTTACAACGATGTTTCCTGAATTGGAGAGCATGTCTTATGAGAATAAGTTGAGTGAACTTGGCCATTTCTCCTTGGAGCAACAGAGGATGAGAGGTGACCTGATAGCTGTGTATAAGATGATGAGAGGCATTGATCGCGTGGATAGTCAGAGGCTTTTTCCCAGGGCTGAAATGGCTAACACATGGGGGCATAGTTTTAAGGTGCTTGGAAGTAGGTACAGAGGAGATGTCAGAGGTAAATTTGCCATACAGAGAGTGGTGGGTGTATGGAATGTACTGCCAGTGACGGTGGTAGAGGCAGTTCCGATAGGGTCTTTTAAGAGACTCTTAGATAGGTACATGGACGTTAGTAAAAGGGAGGGCTATGTGGCAAGGTAATTCTAGGCAGCTTCTAGAGCAGGTTACACGGTCGGCACAACATTGTGGGCCGAAGTGCCTGTAACGTGCTGTAGATTCCTATGTTCTGTTCTTCCATGTATAAGTTGGCTTCAATAGGAGATACCGGTGAACCGATGACACAATCGTGTTTCTGCCTGTAGATAATATCTTTGTATCTGAAATAGGTTGGTTTAGACAAAGGTTAAGTAGAGTACACACCTGATTTGAGTGGAGTATGGCTCTACTGCCCAGGGTACTAACCTGATGTAGCCATTTCTTACTGTCTTGATAGCTTCTGAAGTCAGCGTGGATGTGAATAAAGACGTAACCTCATATGATATATCTGTTGGAGAAATGCGACAGGTGAGGCAGCATCTGTGTGCAGAAAGGATCCTACACCAGGACTGAGGTTGGAGTGGGGAAATGTCAGGACTAAGAGGGAAGATGCAGGAATTTGTGCTTCTTACTGAAGTGTGAACGACAAGGAATTACGTGGTGGATGAAATTGGTGATCAAGATTAAAATTCTGTGGTGGTTGTGTTGGAATCCATTCCACAATTTATAAGGAACCATCTAATCAATGAATGATTGGTAATGGGCAGCAAAAACACTCTATGCAAATTAAGGTCAAAGATCAGTGACAGAGCTGATTCAGTAGGGCAAGCTGTGGTGATGAGGGTTGCTGAAGCAGTGCGTTTAAACTACTCTAAATTGCATGCAATCTAAAGCATATTTATTTACTAATGACCAGAAAACAGCTCACTCCTTGAATTAATATCCTGGAATAGATTTTCCATTTGGTTACACTAATAGTTTTGGTGTAATTTGCTTAAAAATTTGAAGAATTTCAAGGGAAGATTACACCCAATGGGAATTGAATTTCCATACTCTTTGAAATAACTTTAGAAACTCCCTTCCACACCCATATCCAATGGACACTTTGGAAAAAATCTTAGATTTAAATCTCTCTCAGAAAAGTGTAGTAGCAATTATATATAATATAATTATGAATCTATGTCCTGATGCTTCTAATAAAATTAAAACTGACTGGGAAAGAGAACTTGAGATTAATATACTGACTGAAAAATGGGAAAAAATTCTTCAGTTGGTGAATTCATCCTCTGTATGTGCTAAGCATAGGTTGATACAGTTTAAAGTAGTGCACAGGGCTCATATGTCCAAAGATAAACTATCTCGTTATTACTCTTATATTAATCCAATATGTGACAGATGCCAGTCTGAGATAGCTTCTTTAACCCACATGTTTTGGTCATGTCCCTTGTTGGAGAAATATTGGAAAGATATTTTTGATATTATTTCAACGGTCCTAAATATAGACTTACAACCTCATCCAGTTACTGCTATCTTTGGACTACCAATGATAGACTTAAATAATTTAACCTCTTCATCACGAAGGATGATTGCATTTCTTACTTTAATAGCTAGAAGGTCCATTTTGTTGAATTGGAAAGAGATCAACCCTCCTACTGTATTTCATTGGTTTTCACAAACTATGGTGTGTTTGAATTTGGAGAAAATTAGAAGTGCAGTTTATGACCCTTCCATTAAGTTTGAAAAAACTTGGAGGCCATTCACTCAGCATTTTCATTTGATGTAATTTGATCATTTCCAAACTTGTTTTATCTCTCTGTACTGTTGTTGGAGGGGAATGGAGTCGTCGACACTAAGGTTTTCTTCTTTTCCATTTTTAAGTTGTTAGTTTTGCCCAAGTCTTTTAGTTTAGTTGACCAATTTTGTTTTTCTTTGGGGATGGGGTTTTTTTTTTGTTTTGTTTTTTTTTTCTTTTTCATGTTTTTTTTCCAGTTTTTTTTTGCTTTGTATTATCCGTGGTTAGTTCTACACGTTTGGGAGCTTTGTTAATTTCCATTACTTGGTTTTGCAATTACTTTTTTTAAGTGTAACAATATATCTCCTACTATTTGTATTATTGCTATGTTTTGTTTCTGTATTTTGAAATTAATAAAAAGATTGAAAAAGAAAGAAAGAACCTCCCACTGGAATATAGTCCCAGCTTTAAACCAGACTGAATTAATCACTCAAGCAAATTTCCATTCATTCTGCCCATCTATGGCTCTGAGAGAAGGTTTTTAAAATTATGCGTAGGCAGAATAATGATCACATTTTGAAAGGTTTCAGTTTTTTTCATTTGTTTATTTAGAGTTACAGCACGGTATCAGGCCTTTCTGAAATTCACTGCCCAATTACACCCTCATCACTAACTGACCTACTAACCTGTACAACTTTGGTCTGAGGGAGGAAACCAGAGCACCTGGAGGAAATGCACACGGTCACGGGGAGAATGTCCTTATAGACAGCAGCAGGAACTGAACCCAAGGCAATGACTCTGTAATAGACTTACACTAACTGTAACACTATAATGCTGTCCCATTTTAATAAGACACCAACTTACTGAGAAATTTTCTCCAACATCTCAAAGAAAGACTTTGAAAGCAACTTTCAGATACTTAAAATGGTCTTATCTTTAGGGGGTAGACTGGACAACAAGTCTAAACAAAATATTTCCGTTTGACACAAGCCTATTTCTAATTATTCTGATCAAACTGTTTGGGTTAATAATCTATAAAGTATTAGTGAGTATGTTTAAATGCACGACCGAGGACCTAGTTGTGGACTTGAGGAAGGGGAACACACATCCGTCCTCTTGGTGGTGGAAAGGGTAAGCTTCTTCCAGTTCCTGGATGTCAACACCTCGAAGGATTGATCCTTGTCCCAAACATAAAGTTAGGCACGCCAGCAGCTCCACTTCGTAAGGATTTTGAAGAGATTCAGTAGGTCATCAAGGACTCTTGCGAATTTTTATAGATGTACAGTAGAGACCATTCTGACTGGTTGCATCACGGCCTAGTATGGAGGCTGCAATGCAAGAGACTGTGAAGGGTTGTAGATTTAACCAGCTCTGTCTACAAATTGAGAGGTTGTGCCTCAAGATGGCGGTGTCAATCAATAAGGCCATTCACCACCTTGAAGAGGTTCTCTTCTCCTGACTACCATTTGGAGGTACCGGAGCTTAAAGACACACATTCGATGTTTTAGGAACAGCTTCTTCCACTCTGCCATCAGATTCCTCAACTGTCCACGAATAACATTATTAATTTTTTGCAATATTGATTTATTTTGTCATTTTTAGTCATTTTAAGTCTTTGCACCTTATTGATGCTGCAAAACAACAAACCATGTTGCCAAAGACAGAGATAATAAACCAGATTCTGATTCTTTTTTAATGAATAATTATTGTCCGCAAACTAATTCCTAGTTGGAAATAACATCGACATATTTGCAATGGATTCTGCAGACTGACAATTCATTTCATGCTAGGTAACAAGAGTTTAATTGAATCGCTTTTTAAGGATGTGAATTTCAGGCAGCTGGTTACAAGGCTGTGAACGGTCATCAAGTGAAGAAGAGGTGCAAGAAAAACCATCGTTCTGAATGGTCGGTAATGCCTTTGGGTAACATATCATCAAGGACTTGAGCTAGTAACTTAGTATTTCAGTTATATCAACATTAAGTTACAGTGTTAAGTCAAGTTATGGCTAATGGAAGGGTCCATGGCATAAAAAAGGTTGGAAATCCCTGAGTTACATTAAGTGCCTGCTAGAGTCACCTATTGTATCAAGTACTCATGGTGCAGATGCCTCATCCAGCACCTTCACTCTGTCTGTCACCAATGGCAAGATCTCTCTTGGCTACCCATTTCATTTCAACTTCTGGAATGTCTGTCCACGATATCTGCTACTGCCACGATTCAGCCAAACTCAGGTTGGAGAGGCAACACTTCATATCCCATTGGTGTAATCTTAAACATCATCATTGATTAACCTAACTTCCGGTAATCACTCCCACCCTACCCCTTGGCTTTTTTTCCATTCTTCCATTCTGGCTCCCCTTTCGCCCCTTCTCTTCTCCTCACCTGCTCATCACCTCTCTCAGGTTCCCCTCCTCCTTCCTTTTATTCCATGGTCAACTGTCCTCTCTCCTATCAGATCCTTTCTTTTTTATCCCTTCTGCTCATCGCCTCCTGGCTAATACTTCATCCCCCTCACCTGATCTCACCTATCACCTTCCTGCACCAGAAGGCTCAAATCACAGTTTATACAGGTTAAAGATGACCTGGGACTCAGGTCGGCTGATGCTTACAGGATTCCATGTCAGTGTGGAGCGGTGTATATTGGCTAAATGAGATGCAGGGTGGAAACCCGCATCAAAGAGCACAGGAGGTGTATCCGTTTGGGTTACGCGGAGAAATCGGCAGTAACAGAATATTGCATTTGCAATGGCCGTAGGATTGACTTCAATGGCACAAAAGTACTGTGCTGTGCCAGTGGCTTTTGGGACCGCCTCGTGAAGGAAGCTACTGAAATAAAACTAGAGGAAAAGAATTTTAACAAAGGCGAAGGTCTTGCTCTAAGTAAGGCCTGGAACTTGATTGTAAACAAGGTGGGAGAGCGGAAATCTGATTGGATGAGGACTAACCAATCAGGAGGGACGGACTACGGGGGTATAAATACCACTGGACTAGATGTGCCCGGGCATCATCCCTAGTGAAGATGGTGGAGCTTGTTATCGAACCATCGGTTAAAATCAAAATCTGTATCCAGCTGGAAAGCTGACAAGAGTCTCTATTTGTGAATATTTAAATTAACTCGTAACACTCTATTGTGCAATCTGTTTTTTTTACTATCTTGATGTAACTTGTATGGAAAGATCTGCCTGAATGGCAAGTCACAGAAGCATTTCACTGTATTGTGTACATCTGCAAATGATATACCAATACCAACTGTGAAAGTGGCTGCTTGGTGAGTTTCACTGCGATTTGAACATGATCTTTTCCCTCTGGCACAGAAAAGCACAGCCCACTAGAGGGAGTTGGCATTATCTGGGTGAAAATTTTATATCTGCGAACACTATATAAAATGACCCTGAGGCTTCCTTCAAAAATTGTCTAAAATTTCTGGCATTTCCAGTTCACTGATCATTATAGTTCAGTTGGAACAGAGGCAGGAAATTAGGATTTTATAACATGAATATTATCAAGATGCTATTTCTTTTCATTCAAATATAGATATGATCCCTTTTATGAAAAGATTAATGCTTCCTTCTAAGTAGAGATTCCATTTTTCACTCCAGACTCCACTCCATTATGACTGGCTCCATCTTTACCCTTAAAACATTATCCAGTTCTATTCCAATCTGTTCACAAAATGATTGACCCTTGTTGTGCCCTGATGCAGGGTTTCGACCTGAAACTTTGACAATTCCTTTCCTCACACTGACGCTGCTGGACCCTGTGAGTAGTTTCAGCAAATAGTTTGTTGGCCTTTTGACCTTCCCCTGGTTCAATGGTGTTTAGGACTGTCTTCACCATGTGAACACAGGCTGGGTGATCACCTTGAGGAGCACCTGCCCTCTGTCCTCAGGAGAACCTGAACCTCCTGTTAAGTCTCAATCCCACCCCCATTTCAGCCTGTCTGTCTAAGGCCTCCTCCACAGTCACAGAGAGGTTCAGTGCAAACTGCAGGAAAATATTTAATGCAACACGCACACAATGCTGGAGGAGCTCAGCAGGTCAGGCAGCGTCTGTGGAGAGGAATAGAGAGTCAACATGTTGGGCCGAGACCAACTTTCCCTCTAATTTTTGTTTACAGCTGCGCAGACCAACATTGCTCTGAGCAGGAAATTTTTACATGGCCTGAAAACTGCAGCAACTTAAATGTGTTTTTTGTAGTATGCATACTATGAATATTTAGAATGAAAATTGAAATATCACAAATGTTTGATTTTATTTATTAATTGAAGGGTGTAATGAAATACAGTACCAAAAAGAAAACCTTTCATGTTTTGTAAACTTTTTCTCATTTGTCTTTATTCTAGCTGCGTGGCAACAAAGGCTATGTGCATGGGAGCATTTCAGTTACAGCGTGGCCGTGCATCAGGATTCATCTCAGCTTTTTTTATCAATAGCTTATCTTTTCATTATGTACTTTGCAACTTTCAGGAATGAACATTAAGTTCTCCAAATTCAAACTGCTCTCTCATCGTCTCCCATTATCAGTCCTATGGCCCTTGCTCACCCCAGTTCCATAAGGTGCATTGCTAACAGTCCATACACATGTTCCTTTACACCTGATAGGTTATAACCAACTTTCATATAGATTTTTGTCTTAAATCTCACTCCTTCTCCTTTGAACATGTCTTTTGAAAACTGAAACTGCTCCACTCTCCCTCAGATTCTGTGAAAACATTTAAGTTCAGTTTTAAGTTTAATTGTCATTCAAGCACACATCAACACCCATGAATACAGCTAACAAAACAGTGTTACTCTGGGGCCAAGGTACAAAACACAGTACGAACAGTCACACACAGCGCAAGGTACTTATAAGATAGCAGTAAACTTACAATCACACAAAGAATATAACCTAGCCCATCCCGGAGTCCATGCATGCATTGGCAAGAGCAAGCCCACAGCCGTCTGCAATCAAACGCAATCCGGCTTATCTTCCACCAAGCATACACTGGGGGCAGCACCGATGCCACCATAGACCCACGCCACACCTCTTCCAGCACCGGCTCTGATACCTCTCTCCTGAGTGGCTGCAAGCAGGCAGCACTGCCGCTTGAGACCCAGTCCCCACCATAACTGAGACCACATTGCTGCCCTTCTGCTGGTCTCACCAATGAACTGGATTTACCACGTTTTATGTTGCCAATGTCCAGCAGTGTCTTCTGATCACAAGAAAAAAGACAAAGGCAATAATTCACTATGAGACTGCACATTCCCCTTTGCACACCAGGTCTGATACCTCTCTGTCTCAGACAGCAACACGATCCACACCAAATCCTGCTCTTCCACCAACGAGCAACTCACTGATAGGGTGGACTTGCAATAGAGTACAGTGGTCAGTATGCACCTCTCAAATGGCACCGTTATCTCTTTAGCCTTGTCCATGCTGAGACACAAGTATTGTGCTCACACCATTCTACCAGCCTTCTCTCTGTGCGCCATCTCATCATCATCGTCGTTGATGAGGCCAACCACTGTCATGACATCAGCAAACTTGATTCTGTTGGAATTGGATCTAACAGTACGGTCATGTATCAGTGGTGTGAATGAGTGTGATGGAGCTCAAGGTGTTGCTGTCAACACAGAGTAACAGTGGTCTTCCTGTCAAGTAGTCCAAGATCCAGTTACAGAGAGTGGTGTTGAGACCCAAAGGGGACTCTTTCCCCACCAGCTCCCAAGCAATGATCATATTAAATGCCCAGCTGAAGCTGATAAACTACATCCTGGTCGTATGAGGCCCCATTGTCCAGGCGGGACAGATGGAGTAGAGGGCAGAGGCTATGACATCATCATTGTGAACCTCTACCTGCTAAGCCAGTGGATAACATGTGGACAATTCAGAAACTAAATAATCATGACTTGGAATTTGTTCATGAACTGCAAGCAAATCCACTAAGTCACTGTTTGGCCAAACTTATAAGTTTTCAGCTCACACACTGACATTCAATACATCCTGGAACTAAACTAGGATAACTGCTCAAATGTCAAATCAGACTTGGTTTCTGTCATATCAGCCATAAACCGCAGAAGCAAATCTTTTAAAGCTACAAATACTAACATAATCAAAGGCCTTCACTATCCAAGCCATCGGGAAGAAGGTACAGGAGCCTCAGGTCCCACAGCACCAAGCTCAGGAACAGTTATTAACTCTCAACCACAAGGCTCCTGAACCAGCATGGATAACTTCACTCACCTCAACTCTGAGCTGATGCTACAACCTGTTCAACATCAGGACACTGCACCTCATGTCCTCAGTAATATTATTGAAGCAATTTATTATGATTATGATTATTATATTTTGTATTTGCACAGTTTGTCTTGTGCACATTGGTTGTTTGTCAGTCTTTGTGTAGTTTTTCATTGATTCTATTGTATTTCTTTGATCTACTGTGAATGTCTGCAAGAAAATGTATCTCGAGATAGTATATGGTGACATACAGGAACCTTGAAAATAAATTTACTTTGAACTTTGATATTGTTATAATACCAATTCCAAAACAGCTTTTTTTTCCCCATAATCACTTTTCCATTTGCTGTTTTTTGAAGTTTTTCATTTTAATTTAGCTTTTTAGTCTGAAGTAAACAAATGCCATCTGGGACACAAAGTTGCTCATTTATCTCTTTGTCAGAGAGTCATGGAGAAGTACGGCACAGAAACAGGCCCTTCGGCTCATCTAGTCCATAACAAAAATATTTAAACTGCCTACTCCCATTGACCTGCTCCAGGACCATAAACCTCCATACATTTGTGCTGACAGCTCATTCCACACTCTCGTGACCCTCTGAGTGAAGAAGTTTCTCCTCATGTTCCCCTTAAACTTCTCACCTTTCACCCTTAACCCATGACCTCTTGTTTTAGTTCCACCCAACCTCGGTGGAAAAAGCCTGCTTATGTATACCAGTTTATGAGCCTTATAATTTTGTATACCTCTATCAAATTTCCTCTCAATCTTCTGCTTTCTAAAGAATACAGTACTAACCTATTCAGTCTTTCCTTATTGAGGCTCTGAGTTTGTCCTTCAGACTTGGCAACATCCTTGTAAAATTTTCTGTGCTCTTTCAAGCTTTTTAACATCTTTCCTGTAGGTAGGTGACCATAACTGCACACAATACTCCAAATTAGGTCTCACCAACGTCTTATACAACTTCAATATAACATCCCATCTTTTGTAGTTAATACTTCGGAGGAAAGGTCCTGGGTTCGAATCCAGCCAGCCAACTCCCCTGCACACTTTCCATCCGTGCTGGGTTACGAGCTGGTGATCTCTTTGGAAACTCACCCGGTAGAAGGCAATGGCAAACCACTGCTCTAACTTGCCTCATATGTGGTTCCCCACTACGTCAGAGAGGTGTGGAAGGAAATCCTCCGCTAACTGGAGAAACTCTGGATGCAACGTACCCTTCCTTTACTTTGCTCTATGAAGGCTAATGTGCCAAAAGCTTTCTTTACAAACCTGTCTACCTGTCACACCACTTTCAGTGAATTACGAACCTGTATACCCAGATCCCTTTATTCTACCACACTCCTCAGTGCCCTGTGTAAGATCTACACCAGTTGGTCCTGCTGAAGTGCAACACCTCACATTTGTCTGCATTAAATTTCATCTGCCATTTTTCAACAAAATTTTCCAGCTCATGCAGATTGCTCTGCAAATCATGATAGTCTTCCTCATTGTCCACTACATATTTTCTGATCCAGTTAACCAGTTTATCATCCAGATCACTGATAAAGATGACAAACAACAAAGGACCCAACACTGGTCCCTGTGGCACACCACTAGTCACAGGCCCCCAGTCAGAGAGGTGACAATCTATTACTAATCTTTAGCTTCTCCCACAAAGCCAAAGTCTAATCCAATTTGCTACCTCACCTTGAATGCCAAGTGATTGACCTTCTTGACCGGTCTCCTATGCCGGCCTGGTCAAAGGACTTGCTAAAGTCTATGTAGACAACATCTACTGCCTTGCCTTCATCCACTTTCCTGGTAACTTCCACAAAAAACTCTACAAGATTGGTTAAACATGACCTACCACCCACGAAGCCACACTGATTGTCCCTAATCAGTCCATGTCTATTCAAATACTTATATATCTGGTCCCTTAGAATACCTTCCAACAACTGACGTCAGATTCACCAGCCTATAATTTCCTGGTTTATGTTTAGAGCCTTTTTTAAACAGCAGAACAACATTGGCTATCCTCCAATCCTCCAATACTTCACCTGTCACTAAGGATGTTTTAAATATCTCTGCTAAGGCCCCTGCAATTTCTGCAGTTGCCTCCAACAGGGTATGAGGGAACACCTTGTCAGACTCTGGGGATTTATTCACCCTGATTTGCCTCAGGGTAGCAAACACCTCCTCCTCTGTAATCTGTACAGGGTCCATGAAGTTGATGCTACTTTGCCTCACTTCTATAATCTCTGTGACATCTCCTGAGCAAATACAGATGCAGAAATATTTAACATCTCCCCCATCTGTTTCAGCTCCACACATGGATTACAATTCTGATCTTCCAGAGGACCAGTCTTGTCCCTTGCAATCCTTTTGCTCTTAACATATCTGTAGAATCCCTTGGGATCCTCCTTCACCTTGTCTGCTAGGACAACCTCATGCCTTCTTTTAACCCTCCTGATTTCTTTCGTAAGTGTTCTCTTGCATTTCTTATACTCCATAAGCACCTCATTTGTCCTACCTGCCTATACCTGTTATGCTCTTCTTAACCAGGGCCTCAATATCTCTTGAAAACCAAGGTTCCCTACACTTGTTATCTTTTCCTTTTACTCTGACAGGCACGTACAAGCTTTTTACTCTCAAAATTCTGTTTTTGAAGGCCTTCCACTTACCAAGCAAGCTTTTGTCAGAAAACAGCCTGTCTCAGTCTACACTTGCAAGATTCTGATACCATCAAAATTGACCTTCCTCCTTTTCAGAATCTCAACCTGCAACCAAATCTGTCTTTCTGCATCTTTACTTTGTAACTGATGGCATTGTTGTCACTGGATGCAAAGTGTTCCCCTACACAAATTTCTGTCAGTTGCTCTGTCTCATTCCCTAACAACAGATCCAGTATCACACACTCTTTCTTTGAGATTTCTATATACTGATGAAGGAAACTTTTCTGAACACTTTTGACAAACTCTACCCCATCCAGTCCTTCTACAGAATGAAATTCCCAGTCAATATGTAAAACTTAATATCACCTACTATACCAACCTTATGTTTCTTGCAATGGTCTGTGATCTCTTTACAAATTTGTTCCTCTAAATCCCTGGGACTGTTGGGTAGTCTGTAATATCGTCCTGTTAACATGATCATACCATTCTTATTTCTCAGTTCCACCCATAACACCTCACTAGACAAGTTCTCCAGTCTGTCTTAACAGAGCACTGCCTTGTCAGTTGGCTGTTCCTAGAAATCCATCCACTAAGAACAATCTAATTCTTCCCTCCTACACAGCCCTCTAGTTTTCTATCATCCATTTGGCTATCTAAGAGTTTCTTAAATGTCCTGAATGTATCTGCCTCTACCACCACCCCAGCAGCACGTTCCACACTCGTACCTCTCTCCGAGTAAAGAAGCCTCTCTTTGACATCACCCCTATACTTTCTTCCAAGTATGTTGGAATTATGCCCCCTCGTGTTAGCCATTTGCACCCTGGGGAAAAGGTCTCTGGTGACCACTCGATCTATGCCTCTCACCATCTTGTGCACTCTCATCCGCCTTCACTCCAAAGAAAGAATCCCTACCTCACTCAACTCTTGTTGACTTGAAGTCTGCAAAATGTGAAATGTGATCAATTACCTAATAACATTTGAAACAAATCAAAGAGACTGTGTTTAATCCCTGTACAAATTGTGCATTTCTATCCCATAGTTCAATTCTGTGTGCAATGTTTTGTGTTTTCAGTTCTTAATCTTTGGCTTTACGAGATTGGAGGGTGCTTCATAAAGATGGTTATGATTTTTAATGATATCACAGTAACCTTTTAGAAGCCTGTTGCATGGTACTCGGAAATGGTGAAAGAATGAATATTTCTATGTTTCTTTCAGCTCTAGTTCTTTCTTTCTGCTTTTCCTTAACTCGGTTTCTTCTGCTCCTCCTGTCTTTCCCCACAATATCCCTCTTCCCTGCTTTTCTCATTCTTTCTCCATCACTCCCTCAAATCTCTCACATCTCCCCCTTCTCTGTTGCCCTTTCTTTCTCTCTCTCACCTTCTTCCCACCTTCCTATTATCCAGTCCTGATTTACTAAAGATCTTCGAACACAAATTGCACACTGAGCCTTCATTCCCCAAAAAAAAGCATCGGTAAGATGGAATCTTCACCTGTTGCATCCACATTGTTCTGTAATGATAATTCAGCCTACACGGAGAATCCCATCCAGAAGCAAATCTGAGAAACATGCAAATAAGCAAATCCATAATATGTTAATGTTCTAATGGAAATATAGATTTTGAAGATAGGTTTGCTCAAAAAATTATAATCAACATAAAGTACAATCTCCAACCTAAACTCAAGAGATTCTACAGATGCTAGAAATCCAGAGTAACACACACAAAGTGCAGGAGGAACTCAGCAGGTCAGACAGCATCTCTAGAAATGAATAGCAGTTGATGTTTTGGGCTGAGACCCTTCATCATTTCCACAGATGCTGCCTTATCTGCTGAGTTCTTCTAGCATTGTGAGTGTGTTGCTCTGACAGTCTCCGACACCTGGAGTGTAGAACATGCAAAACAAATTATCTGCTTTCATCTATCCATGTGTAATTTATTTAGTCATGTCAACTAATAAACCAACAGAAATTTCCCTCAGTCAGCTTTTCTTTGGTAGTTTTTCAAACGGTAAGAATAACACTTGAAATGTAAACATTTCACAACTGGTCGAAATGCAAGAGCTAATGTGACAGTAGAATAAAAGGGATTGGCATGGCGAGTTCAGCCTTTCCCTCTCCCCTGAAGGACTTTATATTGAAGTCAATGAGACTGATTGGATTAAAAATTGAGTCTTACCAAGTGTTTAAGCCCATGTGTTTTATTTTGGGTTCCTTCAAATGTTCACGAAACTAATGGACTCACTTTCAAAGACTCTTCATCTCATGTTCTCGGTATTTATTGCTTATTTTATTATTATTTCTTTCTTGTATTTGCTGGGTATGTTGACTGGTTGAATGCTGAAGTTGGCAAGACTTTCACTGATTCTGTTATGGGTAGTATTTCTAGACCAGGGGCTTCCAATGTTTCTTATGCCATGGGCCAATACCACTAAGCAAGTGGTCCATGGACCCCAGGTTGTGAACCCCTGTTTTACAGATTTATTGGGAATGCCCACAAGAAAATGAATCTCAGGGTTGTACATGGAGACATAGCTAATATGCCTAAGATTTTGCATGACACTCTATATACTTTGATAATAAATTTGCTTTGAACTTTTTCCTGACTGCTTTTATTTCTGATCTCAGTTGACTTTTTGTCTATTTACTTTCCTTTGCAAATCCCAGATCCTATCCAACGCAAGAGTTCCACATTTGACAACTACAAACCACATCCAATGGGAGTGTATTTCTCCAGCCATCTCCTTGACACATAATTACCACGCCTAATTCTTCCCCGATCTCCATGGTGAACTGCTAACCAACATTACCTGTGCAATGCTTGCTGTACTGCTAGAGGTACAATCATTCAACTGAACTTTCTAATTGAAGAGGAGAATAGTAATCCCCTAACCGACACTAATCCTCTTATCAAAACCAAATCAGCAGCTTTTTTTATTTGTTTATCATCTTGCCAATTGTAACAAATACACAGCTATTGGAAAAGCCACACCTGAGGCACTGCACCCGGTTTTGGTCCTCTTACCTATGATAATATTAGAGGCAGTTCACCAGGCTAAATCTTGACATGAGAGTTGAACTAGACTGGTTTTGTATTTTTTAGAGTTAAGAAGAATGAGGAACGATTGTATTGAAAGATACAGGATCTCAATGGCTCGGATTTCCATTTGTGGTGGATGTCCAATAAGGGTCACAGTTTAAAGGTGATGGACCTGTTTTAATTAAAGCAAGATGTAGTCATAGTCCAATGAGTTGGCACACTTGTGATGTTGGATTAGCAGATTTTTCTGGACTTTCGGATATTATTTCAACACCTTGTGCAATATATTTTAACAAGATTGAATTAAATGTGATATTAACTTACCAGTGAATCGCATCTGGCAACAGGGACCCCAGAAGATGGATGACTTTGACACCGTAGTACCGAATTATTTCAATCTCAGAATCATTGAGTAGCAGAACATCATGAATTTTACGGTGCATATGATTTGTTTTCTGCAGATTGCGAGTCTCTGGAAGTTCCTATCCCCAAGTGTTGTTGAGGCTGGATCATTAAAATTGCCTATAGCTGAGGTAGATTTTGGGGAGCTTGGGACTGTGGGGGTCTGGCCTAGGGGAGCAGTTGAAGCCTGTGGTAGATTGACCATGATCATACGGAATACGAATACAGGCTTGAGTGGCCTTGTGGCCTTCTCCTGCTTCTGTTTCCTTGTGTTTCTGACATCTTATGTGAATAACCAGTTTTACCGCAGTCCGCTTTTGTTGGTAGGAGGGTCTAGACCCAAAACATCAAACAGTCCATTTCCCTCCCCTCCTGTCTGACTGAGTTCCTCCAGCACTTCATGTGTTTCTCAAGATTCCAGCATCTGCAGCAGTCACTTGTGTGTTCAAACAATAAGAACAACACCTGAAATACAGACATGTTGGAAAACATTCCTTTGCCATTGCTGGGTCAAAATCCCAGAGCTCTTCTGTAACAGCAATGTGGCCACACACAGCCTAAGGACTGCACTGGTTCAAGAAGGCGGATCAGCCCGCCCCCAACTTTCTCAAGGGCAATTACCAATGAGAAGACTATCAGACATAGCAACAGAATTAGGCCATTCAGCCCATCAAGTCTGCTCCACCATTCTATCATGGCTGATTTATTTTCCCTCTCAACCCCATTGTCCTGCCTTCTCCCAGTAACCTTTGATGCTCTTACAAATCAAGAACCTATCAACCTCTGCTTTAAGTATTACCCAATGACTTGTCCTCCACAGCCATCTGTGTCAATGAATTCCACAGATTCACCAGGCTCTGGCTAAAGAAGTACCTCCTCATCTCTGTTCTAAAGAGACATCCCTTTATTCAGAAAGTGTCCTTTGGTCCAAGATGCTCCCACTACAGGAAGCATTCTCTCCACATCCACGTTATCAAGTCCTTTCAATATTCAGCAGGTCAACTCAGTGCTGGCTCAGTCTGTGAAGCCTAAATCCCTCAAATGAAAATTTAAAAAGAATGTAGTGGCCACCACCTTCCTTGCATTAAAACAGTGAAAAAGATTCAAAATTATAGAAACTCAAATTCTCTCTTACCATCAGGCCACCTTGTTTTGATTCCTTTTACTAATGATTTCACAAAGAGCAGGCTGAAGTAATAGCAACTGATCAATAAGATCATTCAAAAACTAGGTAACTTACTTCATGGTAATTGTAAAGAGGAGCCCAAGCACCAGAGATATTTAGTAAATTGTGAAATTGATATTGCTAAAGGCCAATGAAAAATCAAATACATGGGGAAGAAAGCTGTCCAGAGGGTGGCGTTCCCACACAATACAGTGACCTTACGTCCACGTACCTTCGCAGTGGACAGACTCAAACAGCAGGTTACAGCACGTCACTGAGAGCTGCATGGTCTCGAGGAGTTTGTATATTCTCCTTATATTTCCCCCAGCTGCTCCAATGTCTCCGCAGTCCAACAGAAGGTCAATTGGTCGGTGTGATTAGGGAACGTCGACTCAGACCATGAGAGGCCTGCGTCGGGCATTTTCATGCCTTACAAGGTGCAGATTGGAAGTCTGTGTGGGGCGCCACTCCTCGCACAGACTAGAGCAATGTGTGATTAAGTGTCTCGCTCAAGAACACAAACACGCAGCCACAGCTGAGGCTCAAACTAGCGACCTTGAGATAACTGGACAAACGCCTTAACCACTTGGCCATGTTGTGATTAGGCTAGGGTTAAATGGGTGGGTTGCTAGGTGGTGCGTCGCAATGGACCAGAAGGGCCTGTTTCACACCATACCTCTAAATCAATAGATAGATGGTTCAAACTCTCTTCTTACACTCATCCATGGCCCAGACTGTGTCCCCACACTCACTCATGACCCCAGATGTGTCCCTACCCTCACCCATGGCCCAGACTGTGTCTCCACATTCACCCATGGCCCAGACTGTGTCCCCACACTCTCCCATGGCCCAGACTGTGTCCCCACACTTCCCATCGCCCCAGACTGTATCCTCACACTCTCCCATGGCCCAGACTGTGTCCCCACACTCTCCCATGGCCCAGACTGTGTCCCCACACTCACCCATGGCTCAGACTCTGTCTCCACACTCGCCCACGGCCCCAGACTGTGTCCCCACACTCGCCCATGGCCCAGACTGTGTCCCCACACTCACCCATGGCTCAGACTCTGTCTCCACACTCGCCCACGGCCCCAGACTGTGTCCCCACACTCGCCCATGGCCCCAGACTGTGTCCCCACACTCTCCCATGGCCCAGACTGTGTCCCCACACTCTCCCATGGCCCAGACTGTGTTCCCACACTTCCCATTGCCCCAGACTGTGTCCCCACACTCCCCATCGCCCCAGACTCTGTCCCCACACTCTCCCATGGCCCAGACTGTGTCCTCACACTCTCCCATGGCCCAGACTGTGTTCTCACACTCTCCCATGGCCCAGACAGTGTCCCCACACTCACTCATAGCCCAGACTGTGTCCCCACCCTCTCCCATGGTCCAGACTGTGTCCCCACACTTGCCCATGGTACCAGACTGTGTCCTCACACTCTCCCATGGCCCAGACTGTATCCCCACATTTCTCATTGCCCCAGACTGTGTCCCCACACTCCCCATCACCCCAGACTCTGTCCTCACACTCTCCCATGGCCCAGACTGTGTCCCCACACTCACCCATAGCCCAGACTGTGTCCCCACCCTCTCCCGTGGCCCAGACTGTGTCCCCAGACTTGCCCATGGCCCCAGACTGTCTCCCCACACTCCCCATCACCCCAGACTGTGTCCCCACACTTGCCCATGGTCCCAGACTGTGTCCCCACACTCTCCCATAACTCAGACTCTGTCCCCACACTCCCCAGCACCCCAGACTGTGTCCCCACACTCTCCCATGTCCCAGACTGTGTCCCCACACTCCACAGCACCCCAGACTGTGTCCCTACACTCACCCATGGCCCAGACTCTGTCCCCACACTCCCCAGCACTCCAGACTGTGTCCCCACACTCACCCATGGCACAGGCTGTGTCCCCACACTCTCCCATAACTCAGACTCTGTCCCCGCACTCCCCAGCGCCACAGACTGTGTCCCCACACTCTCCCATGTCCCAGACTGTGTCCCCACACTCCACAGTGCCCCAGACTGTGTCCCCACACTCACCCATGGCCCCAGACTGTGTCCCCACACTCTCCCATATAGCCCAGACTGTGTCCCCAGACTTGCCCATGGCCCCAGACTGTGTCCCCACACTCCCTATTGCCCCAGACTGTGTCCCCACACTTGCCCATGGCCCAGACTGTGTCCCCACACTCCTCAGCACCCCAGACTGTGTCCCCACACTCACCCATGGCCCCAGACTGTGTCCCCACACTCTCCCATATGGCCCAGACTGTGTCCCCAGACTTGCCCATGACCCCAGACTGTGTCCCCACACTCCCCATTGCCCCAGACTGTGTCTCCACACTTGCTCATGGTCCCAGACTGTGTCCCCACCCTCTCCCATGGTCCAGACTGTGTCCCCACACTTGCCCATGGTACCAGACTGTGTCCTCACACTCTCCCATGGCCCAGACTGTATCCCCACATTTCTCATTGCCCCAGACTGTGTCCCCACACTCCCCATCACCCCAGACTCTGTCCTCACACTCTCCCATGGCCCAGACTGTGTCCCCACACTCACCCATAGCCCAGACTGTGTCCCCACCCTCTCCCGTGGCCCAGACTGTGTCCCCAGACTTGCCCATGGCCCCAGACTGTCTCCCCACACTCCCCATCACCCCAGACTGTGTCCCCACACTTGCCCATGGTCCCAGACTGTGTCCCCACACTCTCCCATAACTCAGACTCTGTCCCCACACTCCCCAGCACCCCAGACTGTGTCCCCACACTCTCCCATGTCCCAGACTGTGTCCCCACACTCCACAGCACCCCAGACTGTGTCCCTACACTCACCCATGGCCCAGACTCTGTCCCCACACTCCCCAGCACTCCAGACTGTGTCCCCACACTCCTCAGCACCCCAGACTGTGTCCCCACACTCACCCATGGCCCCAGACTGTGTCCCCACACTCTCCCATATGGCCCAGACTGTGTCCCCAGACTTGCCCATGACCCCAGACTGTGTCCCCACACTCCCCATTGCCCCAGACTGTGTCCCCACACTTGCCCATGGCCCAGACTGTGTCCCCACACTCCTCAGCACCCCAGACTGTGTCCCCACACTCACCCATGGCCCCAGACTGTGTCCCCACACTCTCCCATATAGCCCAGACTGTGTCCCCAGACTTGCCCATGGCCCCAGACTGTGTCCCCACACTCCCTATTGCCCCAGACTGTGTCCCCACACTTGCCCATGGCCCAGACTGTGTCCCCACACTCCTCAGCACCCCAGACTGTGTCCCCACACTCACCCATGGCCCCAGACTGTGTCCCCACACTCTCCCATATGGCCCAGACTGTGTCCCCAGACTTGCCCATGACCCCAGACTGTGTCCCCACACTCCCCATTGCCCCAGACTGTGTCCCCACACTTGCCCATGGCCCAGACTGTGTCCCCACACTCCTCAGCACCCCAGACTGTGTCCCCACACTCACCCATGGCCCCAGACTGTGTCCCCACACTCTCCCATATGGCCCAGACTGTGTCCCCAGACTTGCCCATGGTCCCAGACTGTGTCCCCACCCTCTCCCATGGTCCAGACTGTGTCCCCACACTTGCCCATGGTACCAGACTGTGTCCTCACACTCTCCCATGGCCCAGACTGTATCCCCACATTTCTCATTGCCCCAGACTGTGTCCCCACACTCCCCATCACCCCAGACTGTGTCCCCACACTCTCTCATGGCCCAGACTGTGTCCCCACACTCTCCCATATAGCCCAGGCTGTGTCCCTACACTCTCCCATATAGCCCAGACAGTGTCCCCACACTTGCCCATGGCCCCAGACTGTATCCCCACACTCCCCATCGCCCCAGACTGTGTCCCCACACTTGCCCATCGCCCCAGACTGTGTCCCCACACTCTCCCATGGCCCAGACTGTGTCCCCACACTCGCCCATGGCCCAGACTGTGTCCCCACACTCTCCCATGGCCCAGACTGTGTCCCCACACTCGCCCATGGCCCAGACTGTGTCCCCACACTCACCCATGGGCACAGACTTTTTCCTACACTCTCCCATGGCCCAGACTGTGTCCCCACACTCACCCATGGGCACAGACATTTTCCTGCACTGACCATGGCCCCAGACTCTGCAGAGTTAAAGGAACTGCAGCCTCACAACTCCAGAGATCAGTTAATTTGCCAGAGTAAATTGCCTCCTCTGTTTAAGTGACAGGGAGAGCCTGTGGGGAGTTGATAAGAAGGTGGGGAGAAAATAATAGAATTTGTGCAGGATGTGTAAGTGGGTGGCTGCTGGTCTGGAAGGGTGTGTTTCTGTGCTCTGGATGAGTCAGAGACTTTAAACTTCCTGCACTTCTGTGGTAAGTGCAGACTTTACCTCATCACGTGGGTCTCCATGGGGAGTCCAGAATTAGGGTTCAGTTAGCAGCTGGACAGTCAATCGCTGTCAACCTCTCCTTCAACACTGTGCTTAAATAATCACGATGGACTTTGCTGACACTGAAATGAGGTGATGTTCTTAAAATTTTCAGATATGGACCATTCGTAATAAAAATACAAATACAGATAAAGAAACCATGAATAGAACTTTTACATTCGTGGTTCTTACACTCATTCATGTAACTTCTTAAAAGCACAAACATAGTGCCATTGCCATCATAAACAAAGGGATTCCGCAGATGATGCACCTGCTGAGTAAAACACACAAAATGCCGGAGGAATCAGGCAAATCAGGCAGCATCCATGGAGAGGAATAAACTGTTAATGTTTCATTGTGATTCTCACACACATGGTTCCCTGAGACGAAACCTTTTCACTGTTTGAAGGGCTTCCCCACAATCTACCTCAGTATGACCTTATTGTCCACCTGCACTGCACTCTTCCTCCACTGTGACACTCTATCCTGCTTGCTGTTCTTGTTTTAATTGGTACTACCACGACACTCTGTGTAATGAGTTAATCTGTATGAACGTTGCATCATTGGGACTTTTTTGGGGCAGGTGTGACCAGGACAAAAAGGATGGGTTGCACTTGAATCCCAGGAGGACCAATATCCTAGCAGGGAGATTTGCTAAGGCTATTGGGGAGAGTTTAAACTAGAATTGCTGGGGAGGTTTGGGTGGGAACCAAACTGAAGAGACGGAGGAAGAGGCGGTTGGTTCACAAATAGAGAAAGCTTGGAGACAGTGTGAGAGGGAGGATAGGCAGGTGATAGAGAAGGGATGCACTCAGACCAATGGTTTGAGATGTGTCTATTTTAATACAAGGTGTATTATGAACAAAGCCGATGAGCTTAGGGCACAGGTCGGTACTTGGAGCTATGATGTGGTGGCCATTACAGAGACTTGGATGGCTCAGGGACAGGAATGGTTACTTTTTTTTTAAATTTTATTTTTATTTGGATAAGGAATTCACAAATATCATGTACTTTTTTCACACATATAACCTTTTCCATTTTTTTATATGTATAAAACTACAATTATTTATACATTCTTAAGTACACATTGAGATGATATAAAAGGAAAATAAACATTTAAATAGATAATTATGTACTGTGGTAAATCTAACCTATTAGGCTAAGTAATGGAATTAGTTGTTAAGAAAAATGGTAATAATAGTTTCCATATAACTCTTCTGGACCATTTCCACTGGTCCAAAATGTTGTATATAAGCCTATGTAACAACCATTGTAGGTGTTTATATCCTAATTTGTTCATGCTTGCTCCTGCCCGCAGACATAATTATCCAATCCCCATGTACTTATTTACTTAATTTTTTCATTTTTTTATCCCTTTCCCAAATCTTTCCCTTTACTTGTGTTAATTCTCTATTTTCCAAAAGAAAACAAAAAAAACAAACATTTAGACTAGGGGTGCTTACGTTAGCAATATTACTGTGTTGATGAGAAGAGCAGTATAAATCATTAGGAGAGTCATCTAAAGTCTGCTGGCATTGGGGTTATATATTCAATCCATTTATTCCAGATTTGATAAAATTTTTCTTTTTGAGTTCTCAGGGAGTAAGTCAACTTTTCCATTTTAAATATTTCCAAGATAATTTCGTACCAATTTCGTACCAATCTTCTAATGTAGGTGTAATGTAACCACCTACAGGAATGGTTACTTCAAGTGTCAGGCTTTAGGTGTTTCAGAAAGGACAGGGAGGGAGGCAAAAGAGATGGGGGCGTGGCACTGTTGATGAGAAAGAGTGTCACGGCTGCAGATAAGGTGGAAGACATGGAGGGATTGTCTACAAAGTCTCTGTGGGTGGAAGTTAGGAACAGGAAGGGGGCAATAACTCTACTGGGTGTGTGTTATAGACCACCCAATAGTAACAGGGATACCGAGGAGCAGATAGGGAGACAGAATCTGGAAAGGTGTAATAATAACAGGTTTGTTGTGGTGGGGAGATTTTAATTTCCCAAATAACAATTGGCATGTCCCTACAGCGAATGGTTTAGATGGGTTGGAGTTTGTTTGGTATGTTAAGGCAAGTTTCTTGACACAATATGTCAATATGCCGACAAGAGGAGAGGCTGTACTTGATCTGGTATTGGGAAATGAACCCAGTCAGGTGTCAGATGTGTCATAAGGTGGGCGTTGGAGGCGGACCCAAATGCAAGACACAGACACTGAAGTACTAGGAACAGGACTTGAATAGGAGCTGGGACAAGAACACAGACTTGGGCTAGGACATTGGCTAGGCAAGCAGGACCAGGATAAGGAACTGGGAACTAGGAGCGTGGGCTTGGACTGCGAGCCGGAGACTCGAAGAACCTTGCTACAGGACTGGATGAGGCTTGGATTCTTCGAGGCTTTACAGGGCAGGACGAAGTGCTCCTGGGCTGGGCGAGGCACAAGGACAGGACAAGACCCCGAAGCCTTGACATGGTCTTGGGAGAACAGGAATGCAGAACACAGAGCCTTGGTCTTGGGAGAACAGGAACGCAGAACACAGAGCCTTGGTTTTGAGAGACAGGAATGCAGAACACAGAGCTGGGACCCCTCCTTGGGAACAGGACGTAGGGCCAGGACTCATACACAGAATGCTGAAAATGACGAGATTCCCCAATAAAAGGTAGCAGCAAATGGCCGGACCTACCTAGCAAAGACATGGACAGAGAGACAGTTCCCAACACAAGGTAGCGGCAAATAGCCAGACCTACCTAGCGAAGGCATGGACACAGAGACGGTTCCAAACAACGAAAGACAGTTCCTTATCTAGACACAGCAAGGCTCCAGTCTTGCTCCAATGGTAGAACTTGACGGCGAGAATAGGCAAGGACACAGGCAAGGCTTCAGGCGAAAAGTAGCAGCCGAGGAGAAGAGAAGAGTCAAGTCCAGCCAATGAAGCTGAACCCAGGAGCTGTTTATGTAGCCAGCCCAAAATCAGAATCATGTACATCAATTAAGGTACACAACAGGACAAGGGAAAACCAGAAAACCTGGAATATGGATCGATGGACTGGACTGTGAACCGGAATACCGACTTCACGGACCGGGCCATGACAAGATCTCTCAGTGGGAGAGCATCTTGGAGATAGTGATCACAATTCTATCTCCTTTACCATAGTACTGGAGAGGGATAGGAACAGGCAAGTTAGGAAAGCATTTAATTGGAGTAAGAGGAAATATGAAGCTATCGGGCAAGAACTTGGAAGCATAAATTGGGAACAGATATTCTCAGGGAAATGTACGGAAGAAATGTGGCAAATGGAGTTCTGCATAGGTACATTCCAATGAGACAGGGAAAGGATGGTAGGATACAGGAACAGTGGTGTAGAAAGGTTGTTGTAAATCTAGTCAAGAAGAAAAGAAGAGCTTATAAAAGGTTCAAAAGGTTAGGTAATGATAGAGATCTAGAAGATTATAAGGCCAGCAGAAAGGAGCTTAAGAATGAAACCAGGAGAGCCAGAAGGGGCCATGAGAAGGCCTTGGCGGACAGGATTAAGAAAAACCCCAAGGCATTCTACAAGTATGTGAAGAGCAAAAGGATAAGACGTGAGAGAATAGGACCAACCAAATGTGACAGTGGAAAAGTGTGTATGGTACTGGAGGAGTTAGCAGAGGTACTTAATGAGTACTTTGCTTCAGTATTCACTACGGAAAAGGATCTTGGCGATTGTGGGGATGACTTACAGTGGACTGAAAAGCTTGAGCATATACACATTAAGAAAGAGGATGTCCTGGACTTTATGGAAAGCATCAAGTTGGATAGAACAAGATGTACCCCAGGCTACTGTGGGAGGCAAGTGAGGAGATTGCTGAGTCTCTGGCGATGATCTTTGCATCATTAATGGGGACGGGAGAGGTTCCGGAGGATTGGAGGGTTGTGGATGTTATTCCATTATTCACGAAAGGGAGTAGAGATAGCCCAGAAAATTATGGACCGGTGAATCTTACTTCAGTGGTTGGTATGTTGATAGAGAAAATCCTGAGAGGCAAGATTTATGAACATTTGGAGAGGCATAGTATGATTAGGTATAGTCAGCATGGTTTTGTGAATGGTAGGTCATGCCTTACAACCCTGATTGAATTTTTCGAGGATGTTAAACACATTGATTAGGGTAGAGCAATAGATGTAGAGTATATGGATTTCAGCAAGGCATTTGACCAGGTACCTCATGCAAGGCTTATTGAGAAAGTAAGGAGGCATGGGATCTAAGGGGACATTGCTTTGTGGATCCAGAACTGGCTTGCCCACAGAAGGCAAAGAGTGGTTGCAGATGGGTCGTATTCTGCATGGAGGTTGGTGACCAGTAGTGTGCCTCAGGGATCTGTTCTGAGACCCTTACTCTTTGTGATTTTTATAAATGACCTGGATGAGGAAGTGGAAGGATGGGTTAGTAAATTTGCTGATGACGAAATGGTTGGGGGTGTTGTGGATAGTGTGAAGGGCTGTCAGAGGTTATAGCGGGACATTGATAGGATGCAAAACTGGGCAGAGAAGTGGCAGATGGAGTTCAACCCAGATAAATGTGAGGTGGCTCATTGTGGTAGGTCAAATATGACAGCAGAATGTAGTATTAATGGTAAGACTCTTGGCAGTGTGGAGGATCAGAGGGATCTTGTGGTCCGAGTCCATAAGACTCTCAAAGCTGCTGAGCAGGTTGACACTGTGGTTAAGAAGGCATACAGTTCATTGGCCTTCATCAATCGTGAGACTGAGTTTAGGAGCTGAGAGGTAATGTTGCAGCTATATAGGACTCTGGTCATACCACACCTGGAGAACTGTGTTCATTTCTGATCACCTCACTAATGGAAGGATGTGGAAACAATAGAAAGGGTGCAGAGGAGATTTAAAAAGATGTTGCCTGGATTGGGGAGTATGCCTTATGTGAATAGGTTGAATGAAATTGGCCTTTCATCCTTGGAGGGACGGAGGATGAGAGGTGACCTGATAGAGGTGTATAAGATGATGAGAGGCATTGATCATGTGGATAGTCAGAGGCTTTTTCCCAGGGCCGGAATGGCTAGCATGAGAGAGCATAGTTTTAAGGTGCTTGGAAATAGGTACAGAGGAGATGTACCTCCTCTGTATAGGGGTAGGTTTTTTACGCAGAGAGTGGTGAGTGCGTGGAATGGGCTGCCGGCAACGGTGGTGGAGGCGGATACAATAGGGGCTTTTAAGAGACTCCTGGATAGGTATATGGAGCTAGAAAAACAGAGGGCCATGGGTAACCCTAGCTAATTTCTAAGATGAGGACATGTTCGGCACAGCTTTGTGGGCTGAAGGGCCTGTATTGTACTGTAGGTTTTCTATGTTTCTATGCACCGTATACAAGGCGAACTTTTCTCTGTACCCAGTACATGTGAAAGTAGTAACCCTTTTCAAATTCCAATTGCACCCAACTCCAGCTCTCCAAATGAAGATGTAGAAGGAACCTATAGTGGGGGCCTTCCCCACCGAGCCTTAGTGATGCCTGCATCAAGCTTCAGCGCGTCCCTCTGTACGTTCTCCTGCGGTCGGGACGGTGCCAGCTGACGGCGTTCCACCTGACGTAATGCAGGTGATGTTCGCATTACCGAAGCAGTAATATTGTCTTGGGTTACAGTTCTTATGAGTGGGAGGTAGCACATTTACCTGCAGGTGAGGAGGTTGGGATTTCAATTCCCACAACAGATGTGTAAGTGCAAAAACCTCAGCAGGTCCTGCGGTGTCGTTCTGAGGGACTCGACCTTGTAGATGCGGTAGGCTCTTTAATGTTGCTGCTGATTCAACAATTAACAATGGTGGAGTTATCAACAAAACATCCTTTATTGAAGGCAGTGCTCTCTGTTAAACAGCAGGATTAAGTACAACCATGCTTGAAAATCATACAACTTTTAAAGGTACCCCTACACTATGTGCACTGCACCGTTTCCTCTTCGGAAAGGAAATATTCAGATTCGAAGTGCATTTATTATCAAAGAATGTATAAATTACACAACTTTGAGATTTGTTTGCTTACAGGCAGTTGCAAAGCAAAGAACCCAATTAAAAAATAAGACTAACCCCACCCCCAGCGCCCACAGAGCCAGAGAAAAGAAACACAAAAGAAATCATGTAAACCATAGGAGCAAGGAAAACAAGAGCATTCCGAACCGAATCAAGTCCTTAGAATCCAATCCCTGGAGAAGCCTGGAGTAGGCCCAAAGCCTCGGTATTCAGTTCATCATATTAGTGGGGCAAATCGCCGCAAAGTCCGCTGACACGAAGCACAGCAACCGAGAAAGTCTCACAACCTTAGCGTTTCAGAGAGAGGAGCCCCTAGTCTATCTGGGCCAGCATCTAAATTGTCTGAACCTCACACTAAGCCTCATCCCACTGTAGCAAATTGCTCCAGGCCTACATTTTGCCATTCTTGACCTCTCCAAATCGGCTTGACGCTCAGAGCGATGCAACAACCTGCCTAGCAGTCTATCTTGGTCAGCATTTAGATTGCTCGAACAGCTTATTGCACCTTGCATTACGGCTCAAGCATCTCTGTGGGAAATCACTCCAGGCCTTGAACACCACCCAATAATTTACTTTGGACCTAGATTTTGCCACCAAAGAAGCCATTCTCGACCTCTCCAAATCAGCTGGGTGTTTGGAGTGGTCCGCCCTCGCACCTGGGTTTGCTGTATGGGCATCAGAACTTTCTGTCCCGTCTTCTCCCCGCCGAATTTTTCACTCCAACCAGCACAGCTCCAACTCCAAGTGTGTCGATTTTGCAGCTCAACAGCAGGGCATGTCTCACACTTGCCTTTGTCTTTGCTCGCTTCTTCATTGTTTGTGGTGATAGTTTACCACTATAAACCTGTCATTTCCTTGCACAAATCATGTCAAATATTCACCAATGAGTACACCATTACCAGTCCTGATCCATTTCCTACCCAATGAGAATGCTGAAAACTATGCTGTCCTGCATATTAATGTAAGTAACACACATCAAAATTGCTGGTGAACGCAGCAGGCCAGGCAGCATCTGTAGGAAGAGGTACAGTCGACATTTCGGGCTGAGACCCTTCATCAGGACTAACTGAAGGAAGAGTTTGTAAGAGATTTGAAAGTGGGAGGGGGCAGGGGAGATCCAAAATGATAGTAGAAGACAGGAGTGGGAGGGATGGAGCCAAGAGCTGGACAGGTGATTTGCAAAAGGGATATGAGAGGATCATGGGACAGGAGGCCTAGGGAGAAAGAAAGGGGGAGGGGGAAGCCCAGAGGATGGGCAAGGGGTATAGTGAGAGGGACAGAGGGAGAAAAAGGAGAGTGAGAGAAAGAATGTGTGTATAAAAATAAATAACGGATGGGGTACGAGGGGGAGGTGGGGCATTAGCGGAAGTTAGAGAAGTCCCATGATCCTCTCATATCCCCTCATATCCTCTCATAGAACGCTTTTGACTGTGTCTCGGTACTTGTGACAATGATGAACAAGTTACCCAGTATCAGTGTCTTTCTGTGACACCCACTTATTACATATTGCTTTCCAGAAGACCCATTCAGGCCACGACTCATCTGCCTGTTGGTCAGCCTGGCCCTTTTCTGCTGCACTACGTCCCTTTATTGGAGAGCTTTGTTTCCACACGCTCTGCCCTCCAGCGTTTACAATCTACTGCACATTGACAAAGAACCTGACTGTAGCTTGAACAAATCATGCAAAGTGAGCATTCTGCTCCTCGTTAATGGCACTGGCTGGGTAAATTGTTTTCCCTGGACCATCAAACATTTTCTTCTATAGTTGGAACCCATGTCCAATCACTCTGTTGGAACTTTCACAAGCACTTCAATCTTTCCTAACAACACACACAAAATACAGTCGAGGTTTCAGGCTGAAACCTTTTGGCAGGACTCTACACATCATCGAAACACTTCATCAGGATCCTGAAGGGTCTCAGCCCAAAACGCCAGCTAATTCCTCATCTCCATAGACACTGTCTGGCCTGCTGAGTTCCTTCAGAATCTGCAGATTTTCTTGTTTCAATCTCTCCTAAGTTGCACGATGTTCCCTCCACGTACAGTTCCAGGGCACAGGGTCGGCAATAAACAGTCCTGGCACCTAAACAGCCACTGCCCAACATTCCCGTGCACAGTGCAAGTGGGGAATAAAAGGAATTACAACATTCCCGTGCACAGTACGAGTGGGGAATAAAAGGAATTACAACATTCCCGTGCACAGTACGAGTGGGGAGTAAAAGGTATTACAACATGCCCGTGCACAGTACGAGTGGGGAGTAAAAGGTATTACAAGCTTCCAAGGACCCACAGCTGCTGCATTAACAAGATGGGTCAGTGTACTGTTCAACAGCAGTAACTGCGAGCACTCAATAAAGAAGATTCTGGAACTCAGTGGTCAGATAGCATCAATGGAGAGAAATGAACAGTCAGTGTTCAGAAACATTTGAGCCAGACTGAAAGATAAATGATATAATGAGGTGCTGGACTAGGAGCTGTCAGCTGGTAGTGTGGATCCCAGTGACAAGGGGTGATAGGCAGACGGAGGAGGGAACAGTGGAAATACCACAAGGTAACAAGGCGGAAGGCAGATCGGAACATTGGGGAAGGGGAACCAGTTGGATGAATGTGTGGGAGATGGGGTTAGTGTCGGAAGATCTGAATAGATCAGGAGAGGATCTGGGAGACATAGGACAAGGGGGGAGAAGTGTACCTGAAACTGGAGAAATTGATGTTCAGGAACTGAAGGCAATCCTTGCTTTCCAGTACAAGATACAACAGAAGATCACCGTTACTTGTCACATGTATACTGCAACAGCAAGACACACTGTAGTGGGATGTGTTGTTTTGTGCCAACAAGCAACACTGTCAGAGGATTGCCACGCTCCTGGCACGAGCATGCCAAGCCCACAACTCACTGATGCTGAAGGAGACTTCACAGGAAATTGGGAGAATGCACAAGCACCTCTCTGACAGAGGCAGGAATTGACCCCTTCTGGTGATCACAAGTGCTGTGAGCTACTTTGCTACTGGGCCACTTCTATTGACTGTCTCGTGTAATCAGCTACAATCGCAAGTAACTTCCTCTCCTCAGGGACCGTGACGCTTCTGTGAGGAAGAAACGATCTTTGGAAGAGCCCTGTAACCAGCGAGGGAGTTGAGCCAAGCAATGGGCCTAGTTATCCGGAAAGAGATCCAGTATCCTACACTTCAGCATATCAACACCAAGACCAATTTGCATGAGGGTGGACTTTGATTTTTTTCATTGCCCTAATTGTGTTCTTTCTTTCAGAATTTTGTCTAGTTTATGTTGTTAATTGATGTTTTGCTTGTGAATGTTCTGTAAATAAGATTCCCATTACACCTGTCCACATAGGTATTGGGGCATGTGATTATAAACATGACTTTGACTTTGAGTCAGACTGAACAGCCTGTGTCCATGTTCGGTGGTTCTATGGCCTTGGATATGCTGAGACCCACTAATGAGCACCCCTCCCATCCGTGTCAGCCATTACCCTCACTACAACACCACCTACTGTAACCATGACATTGTAACGCGGAGAGCATTCTGACAGGCTGCATCACTGTCTGACCAAAAGAAGCTGCAGGGGGTTGTAAATTTAGTCGGCTCCATCTTGGGTACCAACCTACAAAGTACCCAGGACATCTTCAGGGAGCGATGTCTCAGAAAGGCAGCATCCATTATTAAGGACCTCCAGCACCCAGGGCATGCCCTTTTCTCACTGTTACCATCAGGTAGGAGGTACAGAAGCCTGAAGGCACAGCTTCTTCCCCTCTGCCATCCTAAATGGACATTGAACTTATGAACACTACCTCATTTTTAAAATATGCATTGTTTCTGTTTTTTACATGATTTTTAATCTATTCAACATATGTAACTGGGTCTTGGTTACACAGGCTGCTGAGGTGTCTAAAATGGCTTCCTTGTATGTTATATAAAATGGCTTCTCTGTAATAATAACTGCGATGTAAGGAGTTCTCTCTCTTACTCGTTTGGGTTATATTATTGATAAGGGGAAAAACGAACCAATGAGTGTCCATGTTATTCTTTTTGTGGGTGATACTCTGTCTCATATGGCTGGGGACCGTGTGGTTTGGCAGGTTTTTCGGACGGAGAAGACAGAGGAAGTTTGCATTCGGAGGTGCTCTGGTAGACTACTCGAGGAGTGGTCCCGTGCGGGTCATCGGAGGCCGAGGACGCAGGGTCGAGGTTCGACGGTGTATTGAGCTCCAACGGAACCTGAAGTGCACTGACTTTTAAAACTCTATTTGAACTTTTGTGCCTTTCTTTGTTTTATTCTTTCAGAGTGTATTCTTTGTTAACTGATATTTGCAGTAAGATTTATAAAGTGTACGTATTTAACCGCTTATGGTCTTCTGTCCGACCTGTGAATTGGACGTTGATGCAGCCTCCACATAAACAGGTTTACGTAGTTGGCTGGTTGCGGGGTTTCCCTAGACACTGAGGAGAAGAGTTTGTCCATAGCCTTACACATACATATACTGTGATTGATTGATTGGTTTATTTATTTATTTTTCTTCCACAAACGTTTGTATATTATGTAAGACATTGAACTGCTGCTGCTAAGTTAATAAATTTGATGACACATGCTGGTGATAATAAACCTGATTCTGATTCTAATCACCATGGTGATATTAATTCGTGGGGGGGGGGAGCTGTTCAATGACTTATTGATTCATTTAGGGACACAGTGTAGAGTAGCCCTTCCCAGTCCTTCGAGCTGCACCAGCCCAGCAACCCCCGACAAATCTGATTAACCCTAACCTAATCACAGGGCAATTTACAATGACCAATTAACCCACCCAGTTTGTGGACTGTGGAGGAAACCAGATCACCCAGACGAGCTCCACTCAATCCACGGGGAGGATGTACAAAGACTCCTTACGGAATTGTGCTGGGACTGAACTCTGAACTCTGACTGTAATAGTGTTGCCTTAAATACTACACTGTCAGCATATCCTCTTTCCTGCCTTGATTCCCAGGGATTTCCCATCGATCTCACTTCCTGTGACCACATGACACAAGCTCACGGCCGAATAAAAGAGATGCAAGTAGGGTTACTAACTTTCTCACTCCCAAATAACGGACAAAAGTAGCAGTCAAATATGGGACACTTGTGTTTACCCCGAGAAAGACTGCCATGACCATGAAGCCTTGAGCGGGCACCTGTGTGCGCATGCATGAACGTGCTGATTTTTTTCTAAAAATCGCTTTTGGCTTAATCTTCCCGACTACACTGTACATACATTATTTCTACTTTATATAGGCTGTGTATTTATCATATCATTCCTGCTTTTACTATATGTTAGTGTTATTTTAGGTTTTATGTGTTATTTGGTATGATTTGGTAGGTTATTTTTGGGTCTGGAAACGCTCAAAAATTTTTCCATATAAGTTAATGGTAATTGCTTCTTCACTTTACACCATTTCATAGGAACACTCTATCTTGGCGGGGGAAATACGGGACAAGGGCGGTCCCGTATGGGACAAACCAATTTAGCCCAAAATATGGGATGTCCCAGCTAATATGGAACAGTTGGTAACCCTAGATGCAAGGAATTTTTGCTGTCCCACAGCCATCCTCCAGAATCAGACCCAAAGGGAGACTACCTGGCATTCTTAAACATTAAGATTATGATTAAGTTCAGCAATATTTTGTCACATGTACAGTATGTTGAAACATCGAAAAATACAGTGAAATGTGTCATTTGTGTCAGTCAATGACTAGCACAGTCTGAGGGCAGCCTGCAAGTGTCACCATGTTTCCGGTGCCAACGTTGCCTGCCCACAACATACAAACCCTAACCCGTACATCTTGGAATGTGAGGGGAAACTAGAGCACTCAAATGAAACCCATGCGTGACAGGGTGAACATACAGACAGCAGTGGGAATGGAACCCCAATCTTCAGATCGTTGCACCATAACGCATTACGCTAACCACTACGTTAGTATGCCGCTCCTTAGCGGTGTCATCACTTTCCATGCTGGTGACTGTCTTTGATCTGTCTGCACATACAAAGGACCCCATAACAACCATGACAGCCAATCTGAAACAGGGTGAAAGTAGACATGGTGAAAGTAAACAGGGGGAAAGTATAACCTTTTGCCAGTGTCTTCAGTCTCATCACAGACTGTATATTAAAGGAAAGCTAGGAGAAATAATAATGGTTAAGAACTAATACCAGAGCCAAAAGCTTGGATATCCAAAGCTATGCGGCAAATAAAGGATGCTATAAATTACTTCACAAACTTAGCACCCTGTAAATATCTGTACACTATTTAGCATGAAGTACGGGTTATAAAATAAAGTTAATTTATTAATCTTCTCAAAGCATCAGCCCTGACGGATTTAAACACGATCAGAAAGTAATTAGAACACTGAACGTGTTTTTGATGGGTCAAGGTTAGTGTTTTTGAATCGAAGTTCGGCCAGCTGCCACTTAAATTCGTGGTGGACTGCTAGTTGAAAGGTTTACTGTTCTTGGATTGCCTTCATGGGGTTTTCGTTTCACTGAAGGGATCACGCCAATGAATTCTGACCACACCATATGGTTGTTTTTTGCTAAAAGAGGAACAGCTGCTTCAGGGAGGCTGTGGGATGATTTATTTATTCTGTCCATGGGCACTCATTGAGGCCAGGTATTGGCAAACCTGCATTCCGGCCCCACTACCATTCCACTGCTTTCTGTAGTCAACCGGCAAGCCCAAGAATTGCCCCACATAAAAAGGATAAGATAATGGAGTAGGGAGAAAGTTTTGAGTGACGGAAGTTTGTCATGGGAGCATTGAATCAAAACCTCAGGAGACTGAATATGTGCAGGCAAAGAAAGTGCTGGTGGGAGAGGGAAAAAGCTTGTTTTTGTGTGGGTTATTTCAGTCTGGTTGCACCTTTGGTAGAGAGAGAAAGAGGGAGAGAGAGGGGGAGAGAGAGAGAGAGTGAGAGAGAGCAAGAGAGAGAAAAAGAGAGAGGGGGAGACACAGAGAGAGAGAGACAGAGAGATCAAAAGAGAATAGAATGAGCTAATTACTAGTCTAGAATGGATCCCTGCTCTCATGCTGCTGTTCTATTAAGCAAGGCTCCAGGCTACACATCCAGAATTAAGGCAACAGTTTCTCATTCAAAGTTATATTTAATTCATCCTATTTTCAACAAGGGCATGATTCATAGAGGTTCGACTGATTAGGGGAAAAATGACAAATCCAATAGTTTACACAAAAACCCATTCAAGCGATTAATATGATAATATTTGTTATTTTTATAATCAACTCCAGACTCCACTCAGCTGCAGTGACTCTTCTCTTCACTCGTTCTTTTTATTTTGTTATCACAGACATATCAAAGGTAAAATTACAGTGAGGCCAAACAGCTTCAGAAGGATTGAACAGGTTTGTTTGCAGGAAGTACCCTGTCAGTACACAAGAGAGACAGCTTTGCTGTGTTCACTACAAAATGACACATCACAAAGGGCACAGTCTTGATTTGCTACAGACTGGGAAGAGATTGTTCCTTCCATTGATAAGGCACAGGCCAACAGTGGGATGAACTTCAAACAAGTGCAGCTGAGTTGTAGACAAAGGAGAGACAAAATTGAAAGCGAGTTATATTTACTATCAAGCAATCTGCAAATGTCTTGGCGTTATTTGTTTCTGAGGAAAATAATTTTTTATACTTTGTTGAAACATGGCATGAATTTTTGTCTGTGGAGGTTTTCGTAATTTGAAGCAATGGTTGTATCCCAGTGCACAATGTTGGCGTATAATAACTCCAGTAAATGATTTACTCCTCCAATCCTGGATCTGATTGGTTTGGTTCAAGGATCCTGAGCCCTGTGATTGGATGAGCACTGGCAAACCATAGGGAGGGGCTCAGGGGGGTGGGGGTTAAAGGTCTATGAGATGGCTGAGTGGGAGGCTAGAGAACTGGAATGTAGATCAAAAATGAGCCAGCAAGTCAGTACCCTGGCGAAAGCTGACAGAAAGCAGAGGCCAAACAACAGGAATTCTGCAGATGCTGGAAATTCAAGCAACACACATAAAAGTTGTTGGTGAACGCAGCAGGCCAGACAGCATCTCTAGGAAGAGGTGCAGTCGACGTTTCAGGCCGAGACCCTTCGTCAGGACTGTCGACTTTCCTCTTCCTAGAGATGCTGCCTGGCCTGCTGCGTTCACCAGCAACTTTTATGTGTATTGCCAGAAATCAGAGGCCAACTGTTTATGGTATATTGTAATTCTCCACCATATTTTGGTGATTATTTTTGGAATATATAATGCAAATTTTCTAATATAATGTCATACTAGAGGCAGTTATTCTGAATATGTGAGAAAAATGCACTCTGAAATATTAAGTGAAAGATTTATGCCAGTCTGTGAAATTAATATTGGTATTGGTCAGACGTACCATGATCCAGTGAAAAGCTTGTCTTGCACACTGTTCATACAGATCAAATCATTACACGGTGCATTGGGCTGGAATGAGTTAAAACAATAACAAGGCAGAATAAAGTGTAAAATTTATTGCAGTGTAGGCAATGATAAAGTACAAGATTGCAACGTGGTAGACTGTGGGGCCAAGAATCCATCTGATGTGTGAGGCCCATTCAAGAGTCTGACTTCAGTGTGATGGAAGCTGTCCTTGAGCCTGGCGGGACGAGCTTTTAGGGTTTTGTATCTTCTGTCCGAAGGGAGAGGGGAGAAGAGAAGACGTTTGTGGTAGGCAGGGTTCTGGATTATCCTGACTGCTTTAAGAGACAGCGAGAAGCATAGACAGAGTTTGTAGAGAGAGGAGAGGTTGTTTCCAGTGAGATGCTAAACTGTGTCCACAACTCTGGATGATAGAACACAGCACAGTTCAGGACCTTTGGCCCACGATGACATGCTGACCTTTTAACCTACTGTAAGTTCAATCTAACCCTTCCCTCCTACGTAGCCTACATTTTTCTATCATCCACATGCTGATCTATGAGGTTCTTAAACGCCGGTGACAGTACCCCAGTACCCCAGTACGCCAGTACCCCTCAACCACACCTCCACCCCCATCCCCGCCCCTGGCAGAGCATTCCACACTCTCTCTGTAAAGAATTTACGTCTGACATCTCCCCTGTTCACTCTTCCAGTTACCTTAAAATTATGTCTCCTTGTGTTGGCCATTTCCACCCTGGGAAAAGTCTCTGGCTGTCCACTCAGTCTGTGCCTCTACAGCTTCCCTGTAGTTGCTCGAGGTCACATGCAGAGCAGCTGCCTTGCACGCGGGCAGAATGCTTTCTACAATGAAGTGACAAAGAGTGGAAAAGCTGCAGAGACTGTAGACATAAGAGCGAGTATAATTCATTATGTTTCCAGTCCTGCTTATGCATTGCTTTTAAACCATGTGGGTAGATCTTCCTTTGCCCTGAGATTGCTAGTGTCCTGCATTATTAACCTGCAGCAAATTTTCCTTGTGCGGTCTCCCGGGTCAGCAGGGATCTCTTCCAGAGTAACTGATGAAAGATAGAAACATGGAAACATAGAAAATAGGTGCAGAAGTAGGCCATTCGACCCTTCGAGCCTGCACCGCCATTTATTATGATCATGGCTGATCATCCAACTCAGAACCCCGCCCCAGCCTTCCCTCCATACTCCCCGACCCCCGTAGCCACAAGGGCCATATCTAACTCCCTCTTAAATATAGCCAATGAACTGGCCTCAACTGTTTCCTGTGGCAGAGAATTCCACAGATTCACCACTCTCTGTGTGAAGAAGTTTTTCCTAATCTCGGTCCTAAAAGGCTTCCCCTCTATCCTCAAACTGTGGCCCCTCGCTCTGGACTTCCCCAACATCGGGAACAATCTTCCTGCATCTAGCCTGTCCAATCCCTTTAGGATTTTATACGTTTCAATCAGATCCCCCCTCAATCTTCTAAATTCCAACGAGTACAAGCCCAGTTCATCCAGTCTTTCTTCATATGAAAATCCTGCCATCCCAGGAATCAATCTGGTGAACCTTCTTTGTACTCCCTCTATGGCAAGCATGTCTTTCCTCAGATTAGGGGACCAAAACTGCACACAATACTCCAGGTGTGGTCTCACCAAGGCCTTGTACAACTGCAGTAGTACCTCCCTGCTCCTGTACTCGAATCCTCTCGCTATAAATGCCAGCATACCATTCACCTTTTTCACCGCCTGCTGTACCTGCATGCCCACTTTCAATGACTGGTGTATAATGACACCCAGGTCTCGTTGCACCTCCCCTTTTCCTAATCGGCCACCATTCAGATAATAATCTGTTTTCCTATTTTTGCCACCAAAGTGGATAACTTCACATTTATCCACATTAAATTGCATCTGCCATGAATTTGCACACTCACCCAACCTATCCAAGTCACCCTGCATCCTCTTAGCATCCTCCTCACAGCCAACACCACCACCCAGCTTCGTTTCATCCGCAAACTTGGAGATGTTGCATTTAATTCCCTCATCCAAGTCATTAATATATATTGTAAACAACTGGGGTCCCAGCACTGAGCCTTGCGGTACCCCACTAGTCACCGCCTGCCATTCTGAAAAGGTCCCGATTATTCCCACTCTTTGCTTCCTGTCTGCTAACCAATTCTCCACCCACACCAATACCTTACCCCCAATACTGTGTGCTTTAAGTTTGCGCACTAATCTCCTGTGTGGGACCTTGTCAAAAGCCTTCTGAAAATCCAAATATACCATATCCACTGGTTCTCCTCTATCCACTCTAATAGTTACATCCTCAAAAAATTCTATGAGATTCGTCAGACATGATTTTCCTTTCACAAATCCATGCTGACTTTGTCCGATCATTTCACCGCTTTCCAAATGTGCTGTTAACTGACTCCAGCGGTTTCCCCACCACCGACGTCTTTGATAACTGACTCCAGCGGTTTCCCCACCACCGACGTTAGGCTAACCGGTCTATAATTCCCCGGTTTCTCTCTCCCTCCTTTTTTAAAAAGTGGGGTTACATTAGCCGCCCTCCAATCCTCAGGAACTAGTCCAGAATCTAACAAGTTTTGAAAAATTATCACTAATGCATCCACTATTTCTTGGGCTACTTCCTTAAGCACTCTAGGATGCAGACTATCTGGCCCTGGGGATTTATCTGCCTTCAATCCCTTCAATTTACCTAACACCACTTCCCTACTAACATGTATTTCGCTCAGTTCCTCCATCTCACTGGACCCTCTGTCCCCTACTATTTCTGGAAGATTATTTATGTCCTCCTTAGTGAAGACAGAACCAAAGTAATTATTCAATTGGTCTGCCATGTCCTTGCTCCCCATAATCAATTCACCTGTTTCTGTCTGCAGGGGACCTACATTTGTCTTTACCAGTCTTTTCCTTTTTACATATCTATAAAAGCTTTTACAGTCCGTTTTTATGTTCCCTGCCAGTTTTCTCGCATAATCTTTTTTCCCCTTCCTAATTAAGCCCTTTGTCCTCCTCTGCTGAACTCTGAATTTCTCCCAGTCCTCAGGTGAGCCACTTTCTCTGGCTAATTTGTATGCTTCTTCTTTGGAATTGATACTATCCCTAATTTCTCTTGTCAGCCACGGGTGCACTACCTTCCTTGATTTATTCTTTTGCCAAATTGGGATGAACAATTGTTGTAGTTCATCCATGCAACCTTTAAATGCTTGCCATTGCATATCCACCGTCAATCCTTTAAGTGTCATTTGCCAGTCTATCTTAGCTAATTCACGCTCATACCTTCAAAGTTACCCCTCTTTAAGTTCAGAACCTTTGTTTCTGAATTAACTATGTCACTCTCCATCTTAATGAAGAATTCCACCATATTATGGTCACTCTTACGCAAGGGGCCTCTCACGACAAGATTGCTAATTAACCCTTCCTCATTGCTCAAAACCCAGTCCAGAATAGCCTGCTCTCTAGTTGGTTCCTCAACATGTTGGTTCAAAAAACCATCCCGCATACATTCCAAGAAATCCTCTTCCTCAGCACCTTTACCAATTTGGTTCACCCAATCTACATGTAGATTGAAGTCACCCATTATAACTGCTGTTCCTTTATTGCACACATTTCTAATTTCCTGTTTAATACCATCTCCGACCTCCCTACTACTGTTAGGTGGCCTGTACACAACTCCCACCAGCGTCTTCTGCCCCTTAGTGTTACGCAGCTCTACCCATATCGATTCCACATCTTCCCGGCTTATGTCCTTCCTTTCTATTGCGTTAATCTCTTCTTTAACCAGCAACGTCACCCCACCTCCCCTTCCTTCATGTCTATCCCTCCTGAATATTGAATATCCCTGAACGTTGAGCTCCCATCCCTGGTCACCCTGGAGCCATGTCTCTGTGATCCCAACTATATCATAATCACTAATAACAATCTGCATTTTCAATTCATCCACCTTATTACGAATGCTGCTTGCATTGACACACAAAGCCTTCAGGCGCTCTTTTACAACTCTCTTAGCCCTTATACAATTATGCTGAAAAGTGGCCCTTTTTAATGCTTGCCCTGGATTTGTCGGCCTGCCACTTTTACTTTTCTCCTTAGTACTTTTTGCTTCTACCCTCACTTTACACCCCTCTGTCTCTCTGCACTGGTTCCCATTCCCCTGTAGTGAACTAACCTCCTCTCGCCTAGCCTCTTTAATTTGATTCTCACCCCCCAACCATTCTAGTTTAAAGTCACCTCAGTAGCCCCCGCTAATCTCCCTGCCAGGATGTTTGACATGTGAACCCAGCCCGTCCCCCTGCCCAGAACTCTCACTGTCTTTGATACACACAAAGAGATTGCCCAGGGCCTGTTTAAGTAACACTGTTCAAAAACTAAAATTATTTAAAACTTAAGGACTAAAACACATACACTTATATTAAAGGTATTTAAGCTGAATTAACTAAATCAAATTAAAGTACTCTATCAATCTGCATAGGTAGCTGATTTCTTCCATTTAAGATAAAGAAAATCTCTTTATTCTGTTTCATTACTCAAGGCTGATTTTTCCATTGTCAGCATCCAGGGGGAGAAGCTTATCTGGACCAATCACATAAATGGGACAAGCAGTGGAGCATGAACAAATGCAACACAGTCCAGGCCCCTTGGCCCACTACATTGTGCTGACCTTTTAACCTACTTGAAGACAAATCTAACCTTTCACTCCCACATGGCTCTCCAATTTTCTTTCAACCAAGTGTCTATCTAAGAGTTATTTAAATATCCCAAATGTTTCTGTCTCTCCCACCACCCCTGGCAACGTGTTCCACCCCACCACTCTCTGTGTAAAACACCTACCTCTGACATCCCCCATCCTTTCCTCCCAACACTAAGTTGTGCCTCCTTGTATTAGCCATTCCTGCCCTGAGGAAAAGCCTCTGGCTGTCCACTTGCTATATACCCCAATGAAATCACCTCTCTGTTCTTCTTCTCTCCAAAGAGGAAAACCATGGTTCCCAACTTGTAAGACATGCTTGTTATTGAGGCTGAATTCTGGGAATATTGTGAATGCGGGAACAGGTCAGAGGTCAATATCCTACAGCAAGTAATAGCTGTTCCTTTCCAAGTGTGGGTGGGAATGCAAGGCATGGTATAAAACAGGTGTAAGGGGTTTCTTCTTTTATGTTACTGTATAGGCTAATTAAAATGACTTCTTTGTTATGTTATAATTAAAATGGCTTCTTTGTTATGTTAACTGCTGAGAAAGTTCTCTCGCTAGCAGCTTGTTTGGGTTATATTATTGAAAGGAGAGAAACGATCCAATTGTGATAGATGTTATTCTTTCTAGTGTGTCTGTAAGCTATTGTGATGCGCAGGTTTTTGGAGAGAAGGCGCAATAGAGACAGAGAGAGTGGACGGGATGCTGTGAACAGGTGCACTGTCATTGACCAGAATACGGCCCTGAGGGCCGAAGACGCTATGGTCTGTTTGTGTGGTGTGATGTGGTGTAATGTGCTGGATCTGAGGAATGGATGTTCCGATGTTCCAGATCCCAATGAGTGAGGCCGATAAGGAGAGGATGGCCGTTATAGGTTCCCTAGGATTCTTTTGATACGAAAAGATGCCCCAGGGCATATCCGGAGCCCATGCAACCTTCCCGTTGGGCATGCGGAAGACCATGGGGGATGTGAAGGTGTTTGGAGTTCTGACATATGTGGATGACTGCCTAAAGTATGGATTCGCCTTGGGGGACTATGATGCGAGGCGAGTGGCGAAGCCCGGACGACAAAGAGTTAAAGAATTAAAACTTTCTTTGGACGAGTGCCAGGTCTGGAGAAAGAGGGAGTTCGGGGAAAAGCAACAGAAGCGAAGTGTAAAATGTGGAGTAGTTTTTGGCCGGCAGAGTTTGGTGCACTCTGAGAAAAATGACCCGACGTACGAGTTGAACTTCCTGGTGTTGGAACAGACGGTGGTGGGGATGGAAACCCAGGTCGTCAATCGGAATGAGACACTGGGGAAAGAGGGGATTTGCACGGCTGAACTGAGCACTCAGACATGAATGCTGGAGACTGAGTGCCGCACTTTTGGAACAAACTTTGAAGACTTAGAGTCCACGCTCGTCAACGTGGAGACGGAGAACCGGAATTTCAAACAGAAACTGCGGCCACTTAATGATGAATTAATCCAGAAAAGATTGGAAGACTTACAAGTTGGGGAAGACCAAGGAAACTGTCTGACAGAGGCCAACAGAAGACCGAGAGCCTGGAGAGGGGAGTTTGACTACACTTCCGAGGAGGTGAAGAAATTGAGGACAGATCACAGAAAAGGGAAGCGGACGCTTGAAGGGAACCTGAAGATGACCATCGACAGTTTAAATGAAGTGGAAAAAGCTGGTGGTGTAATTGCGCCCCCGATTGAGATGGCCAAGAAGCGTGAGTCAGAACTGCAGAGACTGTGGCGAGAGTTGGAGGAGTCCAAGAGGAAGTTGTCTTCTCGTTTACAGGAGGCTGAAGGGGTTGCAGAAGCAGTCCAGGCCAAGTGCTTCAGTTTGGAGAAAATCAAACAGCATCTACCGATCGAGGAAATGAGGAAGAATACGGATTCAAAGGATGATGTGCTGGATGTGTGGTACATGCTGCCCTTGATTGGGGAAGAGACTTTTGGCCCTTCTCCCCCTGAGTCAGGTGTAGTGGAGAGGGCTAGCTGTGGGCAGCCTGGGTTACAGCAGGACCCCGAAAGAAAAGGGTTAAAGGGCAAAAGTTTAGGGGTAACATGAGGGGGAACTTTACTCAGAGAGTGGTGGCTGTGTAGAACGAGCTTCCAGCAGAAGTAGTTGAGGCAGGTTCGATGTTGTCGTTTGGTTAAACTGGATAGCTATATGGACAGGAAAGGAATGGAGGGTTATGGCTGAGTGCAGGTCGGTGGGACTAGGTGAGAGTAGGAGTTCGGCACGGACTAGAAGGGCCGAGATGGCCTGTTTCCGTGCTGTGATTGTTATATGGTTATATGAAAAGGAGCCTGAGGCTTACCGGGGGGCTACACAGGAAATGAAAGTACGCATAACAAAGACAATCCCATAACCTGACTTTAATAAATGTATAGACTGGGTGAGGTAAAGGAGGCTTGAGGGTGTATAAGATCATGATGTACAGGGGTCGGGAGACACACATAGGGAGGCAGAACTAAAAACTGGAAAGCACAGGTTTAAGGTGAGAAATAAAGGGATTTAAAAGAACATAAGGGGACAGTTTCTTCACACAAAAGCTGGTGCTTCTACGGAACGGGTGGCCAGAGAAAGTGACTGAGGCTGACACAGTGACAGGATTCAAAAGACAAGTGCACAGATAGGAAGGGTTTAGAGGAGTGGGAAAATGGACTGCCTTGGTGGGCACCATTGTCATCAGGTCTGTTTCCAGTCACAATGAGCCCTGATGATGGATCAGCTCACTGAGTGTGAGAGAGGGTTTACAGGGTCCGGTGTAAGGGACAGGCTGTTTTAGGTTGGCTATTGCATATTAAGAGGAAATTAATTATGATCCAGTCATTAAAAGGACTACAAGGTACAGGTATGACAGAGTTTTTGTCTAGACATTGTAAGTGACATAAAATCTGACTAAAATAAAGGCTTATCCCTGGGCATCAAGTTGCATCTGTAGGCCCATCTGTAAAACATAGAGACACACACACACACACACACACACACACACACACACACACACACACACACACACGCATGCACACACACACACACACACACACACACACACACACACACACATAGAAAGACACACACAGACATACTCACACTCACACATAAACACAGACATACACAGATACACTCACACTCACACACTAGCACAGACACACACATACACACTCATACATGCACTCACACTCACAATCACATACTCATGCATAGACATATAGACTCACAAACACATGCACACACACATACACACTCACACAGACACACACACAGACTCACACACACATAGACAGACACACAGACACACACAGAGACACACAGACACAGACACACACACAGACTCACACACATAGACAGACACACAGACACACACAGAGACTCACACGCACACACACATACACACTCACAAAGACACACACACAGACTCACACACACATAGACAGACAGACACACAGACACACACAGACACACACACACACACACACACATTCACACATTGACACATAAAGACACACATGCACACATACATAGACACACACAGACACACTCACACTCACACACAAACACACACAGACACACACACACACAAATGCACACTCACCATCACATCACACACACACACACACACACACACACACACACACACACACACACACACACACACATATATATACAGTCACACTTACACTCACACACACTCACCCCAGATCAAACAGAATCTAATCCCAGAGACTCACTGGTGAAAGTACCTGAGGTGAGATCAGTTCTGTTACTTTCACCCAGAAGCTGTCAAGACCCAGATTATCCCAGCTGAGGCAGTAGGAAATAATATGATAAATTATTCTAAAAGTAATTTCAAAACATTGAAGAGACAGGAAAATGCATTCTTTTTGTTGGTAATGCATTAAGCAGCATTACGACATCTTTAAAACGATACTCACTCTGCACGAGCATACAGTTAATTCAAATTCACCGTTCTTTTCTTTTTGCATTCTCTGCTGTCATCCTGTCCCACACTTAACTAAATGCACCTTGCCTTTCAAGCTCTCACTTTCAAGGACTTTTCATCTCATGGTCTTAATACTTATTGCTTATTTATTGATCATTATTATTTCTTTTGTATTTGCACAGTCTGTTGTCTTTTGCAGGTTGGTTGTTTGGCCGTCCCATTAGGTATGGTCATTCATTCTATTGTGGTTCTTCGACTTACCTGCAAGAAATCGAATCCCAGGTTTGTACATGGTGGCATATATGTACTTTACTTACTTCGAACTTTTGAACTTAACGCTGTAATGGACAGATATAATATTGTAAAAAAATTCAAACTCTCTATCTGAGCACTGGATTACACCAGAAATGTGAAATTCCGGCAAAAAAATTGACATTTACTGTCAAGCCTCTCAGGTGAAAAGCTAGAATGAGTCTAAGTCCTGATGAAGGGTCTTGGCCCATAACTTTATCTGTTTACTCTTTTCCATAGATGCTGCCTGCCTGCTGAGTTTCTCCAGCATTTTATGTGTGATACTCTGCAGATTTTCACTTGTCTGAGATGTTAGATGATGGAGAGATTCAATAATGAGATACGGAGAAAATATTTGACCTGGAGAGGAACCGGGGGAGATTTGCAGCAAGGCCTGTCTTGTACAGTGAGTATCAAACTGATGGACAGGTGTTGTGATCCCTCGGGAGAGCAGATGGAAGAACGTCAGTGTGACAGGAAGGCAGAGCATAAAGGAGCACAATCAACAGGGCATCATCGTTTCAAGGCAAAGCATGAGAGGAGAAAACTCTTTGAAAAATGTCATGTTTCAGGGTGAAGCAGAAATTGAGCCGGATTGTGCCAAGGACTAGATGGCAGTCAAAGAGCCTAGAGGCATAGGACACTACAGCAGGGTCAAAGGCAGGTCAGGCCAACTGATCCATGCCAGATTGTTATTCTGCCTAGTCCCATCGACCCACTCTTGGACTAGAGCTCTCCACATCCCCCCACCCCCCCACCATCCATGTACTAATCCAGACTTCGCTCAGTCCCATAGAGAGAGGAAAGCTGGCACGTCAGAGTGTCCCTGGCTTGTACGTCCGTACACTTGAGTATGGAAGTGCAGGATGTACTTGAGGTCAGCTCCTGATTGATCTGATCTGAGCCTCACCATGAGTTCCTCGTCTCATTGAGCTGAGGTGTGATCGATTCTCTCTTCATCTCACACTGCAGATTTATTTTATTGATTGATTGATTGATCTAGATTTACAGCACAGTAACAGACCCTTCTGGTCCAACAAGCCCTCGCCCCCCAATCACACCCATGAGATCAATCATCCTACTAACAGTACATCTTTAGAACGTGGCAGGGAACTGGAGCCCCAGGAGGAAACACAATGGTTACAGGAAAAACATACAAACTCCTTACAGAAACTGAACCTGGGTCACACTGGTGTTATGCTAACCGTTACGCTACCTTGCAGCAGAAATGGTTCCCTAATCATTGGAAAGTGATTTCCAAACCCTTTTCTTATCTTATTTTAATTAGTATTAGTTTTCATTTAAGTTAATGCAATTGTGTTTTATAACATTTTTTCATTATCTCTTTGGTTACCTCTTCTGTCAATACTTAATGTCTTCAGAAATATTTGGGGACGGTGAGAAAAGTTCTCTGAAGCAGGCAGCAGATGGTGGAAAGGTCTTCTGATGTTCCATGGGTGTTAACTGAAGGTTGGTCACTCCCTGCAGATAGCGGCATCCAACAGAACAGCTGCTGGTACAAAAGATCTGTGCGTCTAATGGGAGTTGTGTCAGCGCAGATCTGACCCAGTCCAGTGTGAGAAAGCTCAGCAAGAAATACCATCAGCTGGTGAAGGGAGGGAAACAAATTGGACTTTGCACATAGAGTTTGTGTATCTACAAAACACACTCTTCAGTCTTCCTGTTCATCGTAAACATTAAACACGTTAACACAGAGGTGCAATAATGGTCAAGCTGATACTGTTGCTGTTGTTACTGTCTGGTTCTCTACATCCACTTCACTCCCTCTCACCATAACAGGATTTAGCTTTAGCAGCCCAGTCATGAGTGACTGTAGTAAGACTATTGGTCTATGAGATGTATCGTACTAGAGAACTATTTAGTAAGCTTCTACTCCACTGGTAGATTAAATGGTTCCTTAGTACGATAAGATGGACTCTTCACCTCACAATCTACCCTGTAATGATCTTGCATTTTATTGTCTGCCTGAACTGCACTCTCTCTGTAGTTGTCACACTTTATTCTGTATGGTTATTGTTTTATCTTGTTCTAGCTTAGTGTTATATCTAATGAATTGATCTGTATTAACAGCAAGCAGGACAAGCTTTTCACTGTAGCAATGTGACCACAGTAAACAATCCTAATGGAGGAACAGGGGGCCAATTGGCCATCCAACCCTGCGAGCCTGTTCTGCCAGTTGATGAAATGATGGCTGATCTAATATCTTTCATATGCATCTTCCTGCCCTTATCACCATTTCCCTTGCAGATTCAAATTCTGTCTGCACAGATCAGTTCTACTATCTGTGACAAGGAGTCCCAGATGACGTATCCAAAGAATTACAGCGGAGACACACTTTCTGTAAGACATGTTTCTGTTACCACAGCAACGTCAGTCTGTGGGACAGTTTCTCCATTTCACTCCCGGTATGTCCGATGTCTTTGGGGAGGATCTTGCAAGGTTGACTCTGTTTGGATCAACTTTGCCATGACCGTGCCTAAGGTTGCTGGGTAGTTTGTCTGATTTGATTTCTTCTCCCTTTAACATGGCAGGAATGATGGAACCAAATGACTTTCCAGCCCATTTCAAAGAGTTCCTGAGGTTTTATCAGACTGTCTGGTAACTGATCAACTTACATCCCTGAAACTTCTCTCAACTGCTCTTGACAGACACTTGGACTGTAAAATCTTGTTTAATATGCTTTGGTACCTGGTGTACATTATGGGCTGGATGCATATGAGTCCTGGCCAGGGCCTATGGAATTTACAAGTAATTGAATCATCTTTGATTGCCCCAACTCCCTTCAGAGACAAACAGCAGTAAGATGGGTTGATGGTAATGATTTCAGTGATCCACATACAGAGGGGTTTTTGTGGGAGCCATTGATGCAGGGTTTGACAGCCAGCTTCAAGGTTAACTTGCATTGATTTTGGCAAGACACATTATAAGAAATAGAAATATAGAAAACCATTTGGCACCTTGAACATGTTCCACCATCTAAAAAGCTTTTGCAGGACCTCAAGTGCAGGTTTTGCCTGGTCGCCAGATCTTCTGATTCCTTTAAACTTCCAAAATTCTATCCACACCAGCTCTGTCACCTGAACACTTGAAGTCTGCCAAGAGAATTAAGGATATTGCCAACTCTGTGTGTGAGGTAATTCCTCCTCACCTCAGCCCTACGTTGCTGGCCCACTACCTCCCAGTTCTAGCTGATCTATTTCAAAGTATTAAAGTTCAAAGTACATTTATGCAGTGTACAACCATCTTCCTGCAGGCAGCCACAAAACAAAGAAACACAACGGAACCCATTAAAAGAAAAACCCCATTCAACAAGACCATCAAACACCCAATATACAAAAAAAAGGATGGATCATGCAAAGAAGAAATAACATTGGCCACAGAGCCAGTTCAGTTCAGACTGAAACAGTCCCTGAGCCCACTCCTTCAAGCCTTCAACAAAATTTGTATGAAATCTTAATGAAATCACCCCTCAAACGTCTGAGCTGCAGTGACTGTTTATTCAAACAGTCCTTATTGTTCTCTCTGAAGTTTCTCATGACCACAAGAAGGAGGAGAGCGTTGTGGGCACAGCTCAGCGCTTCATGGAAAACAGCCTCCCCAGTCTAGACTCTGCCTCGGAAAAGCAGCTAGCATACTCAAAGACCCTACTCGCTGGACGGGAGAGGGTAGTCTCTCTTCTCCACTCTCACATCCGCTAGGAGATACAAAAGCCTGAAAGCACGTATACCTCACAATCTACCTCATTATCATCTTCACTTTACTGTTGACCTGCACTGGGTTTTCACTTTGTTCTGCACGAGTTGTAGAATACTTGAAAGTGAGCCCACAGGTTGTGCTCAGTGTTGTGGTGAGTGAGGATGTCCACATGGATTCAGGAGCCTGATTGTAGGGTCTAACTGCTCCTGAACCTGGTGCTGTGGGACCTAAGGCTGCTGTACCTCCTTCCTGATGGTAGCAGTGAGAAAAGAGCATTTCCCCATTGGTATAGACGTTTCTAGACTGTGTTACAGGAACTTGATTTGATTTTTATCTAAATCACAGCAATACTTATTAAAATATAGCTTTGAAATATGACAGAGATGTCAGAATGAAGCGCTTATGAAAAAGATTTTTTTTCTCATAAAATCAGATAGGTGGCATTTGTTTTGATTCCAAATGATTCATTTCTGTCTTGCCAAACTCCGCAGTGCTAAATCTCAGCTTCACTATGAGGAATTATACATAAGATTCAATAAAGTTCACTTTCAGAGTTATTTGTGGCCCAGTTTTCTTTAATACTGTCAGAAACAGATATCAATATTCATCCAGGCTATCTTCAGGAACTCTTATAATATCCAGAGAATTATTACTGTAAACAATGTTTTTACCTGAATATATTTTACAGCTTGCCTCAGCAATCTTACTGATGAATATAGAATAATCCAAGCAATTGCTGAATCAGTTTTCACAAACCCACAATCTGACCATTTTCTGAGCTGTACTTACCATTGTATCATTGTATCATTGAATAAAATTGAATAAAAGAGCAAAATAAGGCTTTCAGGAAAGAAGCCCTTTTTTATAAGCGCTTCTTTCTGATGTCCCTGGGCACCACAGTAGAGTAGCAGTTTGTGTGATGCTATTACAGCGCGGGCATCCCGGAGTTCCGAGTCCAATTCCGACCTTATCCGTAAGGAGTCTCTGTACGTCCTCCCTGTGGAGTGTGGGGGTTTTCCCAGGTGCTCCGGTTTCCTCCCACAGTCAAAAGACGTACCGGGTAGGTCAATTAGTCATTGGAAATTGTGCTGTGATTAGGGTAGGGTTCATTGGCGTTGTTGGAAGTTTCAGAGTGGTGTTACTCAAAGGGCCAGAAGGGCTGACTGTATCGCCACATAAATCAATTACATTCGGGACTTGTTGGTGGAGGCAGGGTAGTGCTGTTAACTGGATAGCAGTTTCAGAACTAATAAGGGTATTGTGGCCTTAGTGACCTGATTCTGCGCTGTGATTCTACCATAAACCTAAATACTGTATCTGCATAACGTAGAAAATTGTAACAAAATATGTCTTAATTTGAAACAATTATTCAAGGGTTCAAATGCTAGTAATGTTCTAAATGATTTGAATTTAATTAGCCTGAAAAAAAGTATACTTTAAATAGGTGGTCTTAAATTTCCCAACAAAACGCATCCTGGGGAAGTTAATTTGGATATGATGAATATAGAAGTTGCATCTTACCTGGAGCTTTCTTTCTCTCTGTGTTTTTATTAATAAAACCCACACTCCCAAAAGATTCTCAACTGCTTTATTAACCTGTTTTGTCAAAAATTATTTGTTCGCAAATACTTCAGGCCCCTTTGTTTAATTATAATGTTTAGTTGTACACCCATCATCACATTCTTATCAGAATAGCCAGCCAGTAGATGTGTTCCAGATTTCAGAATCAGGTTTATTATCACTGACGTGTCATAAAGCCTGTTTGTTTTCCGGCAGCAGTATAGCGCAGGACCTAGAAATTACTCTAAACAATTAAATAGTACAAAGAGTATTAGTGAGTTAGTGTTGATCGTCAATGGACCTTGCAGAAACCTGGTGGCGGAGGGAAAGAAGCGTGTCCTTAAATAGTGGGTGTTGGTCTTCAGGTTTCTGTGCCTCCTCCCTGACGGGGATGATGAGAAGAGGGGATGTTCCAGATGGTGGAGATCCTTCATGATGGATGCCGCCTTCTTGAGGTACAGCCTCCCGAAGATGTCCTCAAAGGTGGGCATGTAGTGCTCATGGTGGAGGTGATTGTAGCCTCAATGCCAGGCTGTGGTGCAGACAGTCATAATCCTCTCCACCAGACATCTGTAGTCTTGGTGACAGACCAAATTTCCTCAAACTCCTAATGAAGCGTGCTTTCTCCAGGATTGCAACAACATGCTGATTATACAAACTCTAATTCTTTAGTTTCTCCGGCTGAGTTTTGTAAAACTCATCAAGGCAGGTGAAGTAAAGGCTTTCCACTGAGGAATGTTGTGACAGCAGGTGCCATTTGAAATGTGACATTTATTTCACTGTCATTCTTGTCCATTTCACTCTCTCCTTTATAAGGAACTGGGTGGCGCTATTCAGAAATGTAAATTAAGGTAGAAAGGATGCAAATTGCATTGAAACTTTACTTTCAATCCCTGATGATATTTTCTAATTATGTTAAAGCTGTACAGAAAGTTGAAGTGCTTTCATGCTGAAGCAGCGGTGATTCAATATCCCATGTCAGTCAACTTCCAGAAGATGTTGCATCAAAAAGCCCTTTTCACAAACCTACTCCTCCTAGAAAGAAAGCAGCTCCTGGCATTACCTCGTCTTTAAAACATGAATAGTACTTCACACACGTCAGTTGCTGCAGCTAATGTAATCAATCTGACAGATCGTCAAAATCTCGGCAACTTATGACTGCTTAGGATGTTTATGCATTGCCCTGTCAGTCAGCCAATTTTAACTGAGAGATCTGCCTGAGCTATCGTTTGTGCTGTCCATTGGAGCAATTTCAAATCTTCAGACAATAAAGAAAAATGGGATGGTGCAGTGCATGCCTACGACTGACACTGAGCCTGGTTCTGCATGCTGACAACTTCCTTCAATACTTTTCTGATTTTAGGAGTCCTAGTTGCCCTGAGATTCTTACTGGACAGGTCTTTATCAGAGAGGGAGTAAAACTGGTTGTGAAGATGCTCCAGCAATTCAACTGTGCTTCTCAGAGTCAATCCTATAGAGCATTAACTCAAGATAAATAAAGGATTACCTGCCAAACTCTTTTACCTTTCAGAACAATGTGAGCCAAAGGATAACATAATGGTAAGAAAGTGTTTACAGAACATCTGTCATATCATCCAGACATTTAAAACCATTTCACAACATTCACAGAGACTTTGTAAGGTGTATTCTACATTACAACAGTGAATAATCTTCAACACAAAAGAAATAGATTGGTTTTCCCTAGGTTTTGGTCAACAGTTATTCATTGTATTAAAAGAGAGGGGTTTCACATGTTGACTTAGTATCTTTAACACCTCTTTCAGAAAGCTTGTCCCTATCCACAAACAACAGGAATTCTGCAGATGCTGGAAATTCAAGCAACACACATCAAAGTTGCTGGTGAACGCAGCAGGCCAGGCAGCATCTCTAGGAAGAGGTAAAGTCGACGTTTCAGGCCGAGACCCTTCGTCAGGACTAACTGAAGGAAGAGTTAGTAAGAGATTTGAAAGTGGGAGGGGGAGGGGGAGATCCAAAATGATAGGAGAAGACAGGAGGGGGAGGGATGGAGCCAAAAGCTGGACAGGTGATTGGCAAAAGGGATACGAGAGGATCATGGGACAGGAGGTCCGGGGAGAAAGACGGGGGGGGGGAACCCAGAGGATGGGCAAGGGGTATAGTCAGAGGGACAGAGGGAGAAAAAGGAGAGTGAGAGAAAGAATGTGTGTATAAAAATAAATAACGGATGGGGTATGAAGGAGAGGTGGGGCATTAGTGGAAGTTAGAGAAGTCGATGTTCATTCCATCAGGTTGGAGGCTACCCAGACGGAATATAAGGTGTTGTTCCTCCAACCTGAGTGTGGCTTTATGCGGCCAGAGCGTGAGTGGGCCAGTGAAGGAGTGGAGCTTTGAGGCTTTGACTTGAGAGGCTTCGATGAGAAGAGGTGGAGGACAAGCTAGCTCGCAGTTAGTTTTTACAATGTCCCCTGAGATGGTGCTGTGCCTCTCATGTGAGATGTGGCAGTCTTGGGGGAACGCCCCTCTCCCGCAGAGTCACATCTGCCAGAAGTGCATACGGCTGGGCGATCTGGAAGACCATGTAAGGAATCTGGAGCAGCAGCCGGATGACCTTCGACTCATAAGGGAGAATGAGGCAGTCATAGATGAGAGCTACAGGGAGGTAGTCACACCTAGGCTGTCGGAAGCAGGTTGTTGGGTGACAGTCAGAGGGGGGAAAGCGAAGGTGAGCAGACAGGTAGTGCAGAGCACCCCTGTAGCCATTCCCCTGAATAATAAGTTTACCGTCCTGGACACTGTCGGCGGGGACAACCGACCAGGTGTGAGCCACAGTGGCAGGGCCTCCGACACTGAGTCTGACCCTGTGGTGCAGAAGGGTGGGACAGAGAAGAGGAGAGCTGTCGTCATTGGAGACTCTATAGTCAGGGGAGCAGACAGGAGATTTTGTGGATGTGAAAAGGACACCCGCATGGTTTGTTGCCTCCTGGGTGCCAGGGTCCGGGATGTCTCTGACCGGGTGCACGACATCCTGGTACGAGAGGGAAAGCAACCAGAAGTCGTGATACATATTGGGACCAACGACATAGGCAGGAAGAGGGATGAGGTCCTGAAGTGTGAGTTTCGGGAATTAGGCAGAAGGCTGAAGAACAGGACCTCAAGGGTGACGTTCTCAGGATTGCTGCCAGTGCTACGTGACAGAGATGGTAAGAATGGGAGGAGATGGCAGTTGAATGTATGGCTGAGGAGTTGGTGCAGGGAGCAGGGTTTTAGATTTTGAGATCATTGGGATCTCTTCTGGGGAAGGTGGGACCTGTACAGATTGGATGGGTTGCACCTGAACTCGAGGGGGAGCAATATCCTTGCAGGTAGGTTTGCTAGCATGGTTCGGGAGGGATTAAACTAATTTGCGAGGGGGATGGGACCCAGAGCGATAGAGCAGTGAAAGAAGTGCATGGAGTAAAGCCAGATCTAACATACAGAGAGGCTTTGAGGAAAGAGAAGCAGAATAAACGGTGTAGAGACAGTAAGGTAGAAGGGCTGAAATGTGTGTACCTCAATGCAAGAAGCATCAGGAACAAAGGTGATGAACTGAGAGCTTGGGTACATACATGGAATTATGATGTCGTGGCCATTACAGAGACTTGGCTGGCACCAGGGAAGGAATGGATTCTCAATATTCCTGGATTTCAGTGCTTTAAAAGGGATAGAGAGGGCGAAAAAAGAAGAGGAGGGGTGGCATTACTGGTCAGGGATACTATTACAGCTACAGAAAGGGTGGGTAATGTAGCAGGATCCTCTTTTCAGTCAGTATGGGTGGAAGTCAGGAACAGGAAGGGAACAGTTACTCTATTGGGAGTACTCTATAGGCCCCCTGATAGCAGCAGAGATACTGAGGAGCAGATTGGGAGGCAGATTTTGGAAAGGTGCAAAAATAACAGGGTTGTTATCATGGGTGACTTTAACTTCCCTAATATTGATTGGCACCTGATTAATTCCAAGGGTTTAGATGGGGCAGAATTTGTTAAGTGTGTCCAGGATGGATTCCTGTCACAGTATGTGGGCAGGCCGACCGGGGGAATGCCATACTAGATCTAGTATTAGGTAATGAACCGGGTCAGGTCACAGATCTCTCAGTGGGTGAGCATCTGGGGGACGGTGACCACCGCTCCCTGGCCTTTATAATTATCATGGAAAAGGATAGAATCAAAGAGGACAGGAAAATTTTGAATTGGGAAAAGGCAAATTATGAGGCTATAAGGCTAGAACTTGCGGGTGTGAATTGGGATGATGTTTTTGCAGGGAAATGTACTATGGACATGTGGTCTATGTTTAGAGATCTCTTGCAGGATGTTAGGGATAAATTTGTCCCGGTGAGAAAGATAAAGAATGGTAGGGTGAAGGAACCATGGGTGACAAGTGAGGTGGAAAATCTAGTCAGGAAGAAGAAGGCAGCATACATGAGGTTTAGGAAGCAAGGATCAGCTGGGTCTATTGAGGAATATAGGGAAGCAAGAAAGGAGCTTACGAAGGGGCTGAGAAGAGCAAGAAGGGGGCATGAGAAGGCCTTGGTGAGTAGGGTAAAGGAAAACCACAAGGCATTCTTCAATTATGTGAAGAAAAAAAGGATGACAGAAGTGAAGGTAGGACCGATTAGAGATAAAGGTGGGAAGATGTGCCTGGAGGCTGTGGAAGTGAGCGAGGTCCTCAATGAATACTTCTCTTCGGTATTCACCAATGAGAGGAAACTTGATGATGGTGAGGACAATATGAGTGAGGTTGATGTTCTGGAGCATGCTGATATTAAGGGAAAGGAGGTGTTGGAGTTGTTAAAATACATTAGGACAAATAAGTCCCCGGGGCCTGACGGAATATTCCCCAGGCTGCTCCACGAGGCGAAAGAAGAGATTGCTAAGCCTCTGGCTAGGACCTTTATGTCCTCGTTGTCCACGGGAATGGTACCGGAGGATTGGAGGGAGGCGAAAGTTGTTCCCTTGTTCAAAAAAGGTAGTAGGGATAGTCCGGGTAATTATAGACCAGTGAGCCTTACGTCTGTGGTGGGAAAGCTGTTGGAAAAGATTCTTAGAGATAGGATCTATAGGCATTTAGAGAATCATGGTCTGATCAGGGACAGTCAGCATGGCTTTGTGAAGGGCAGATCGTGTCTAACAAGCCTGATAGAGTTCTTTGAGGAGGTGACCAGGCATATAGATGAGGGTAGTGCAGTAGGTGTGATCTATATGGATTTTAGTAAGGCATTTGACAAGGTTCCACACGGTAGGCTTATTCAGAAAGTTAGAAGGCATGGGATCCAGGGAAGTTTGGCCAGGTGGATTCAGAATTGGCTTGCCTGCAGAAGGCAGAGGGTGGTGGTGGAGGGAGTACATTCAGATTGGAGGATTGTGACTAGTGGTGTCCCACAAGGATCTGTTCTGGGACCTCTACTTTTCGTGATTTTTATTAATGACCTGGATGTGGGGGTAGAAGGGTGGGTTGACAAGTTTGCAGATGACACAAAGGTTGGTGGTGCTGTAAATAGTGTAGAGGATTTTCAAAGATTGCAAAGAGACATTGATAGGATGCAGAAGTGGGCTGAGAAGTGGCAGATAGAGTTCAACCCGGAGAAGTGTGAGGTGGTACACTTTGGAAGGACAAACTCCAAGGCAGAGTACAAAGTAAATGGCAGGATACTTGGTAGTGTGGAGGAGCAGAGGGATCTCAGGGTACATGTCCACAGATCCCTGAAAGTTGCCTCACAGGTGGATAGGGTAGTTAAGAAAGCTTATGGGGTGTTAGCTTTCATAAGTCGAGGGATAGAGTTTAAGAGTCGCGATGTAATGATGCAGCTCTATAAAACTCTGGTTAGGCCACACTTGGAGTATTGTGTCCAGTTCTGGTCACCTCACTATAGGAAGGATGTGGAAGCATTGGAAAGGGTACAGACGAGATTTACCAGGATGCTGCCTGGTTTAGAAAGTATGCATTATGATCAGAGATTAAGGGAGCTAGGGCTTTACTCTTTGGAGAGGAGGATGAGAGGAGACATGATAGAGGTGTATAAGATAATAAGAGGAATAGATAGAGTGGAGAGCCAGCGCCTCTTCCTCAGGGCACGACTGCTCAATACAAGAGGACATGGCTTTAAGGTAAGGGGTGGGAAGTTCAAGGGGGATATTTGAGGAAGGTTTTTTACTCAGAGAGTGGTTGGTGCGTGGAATGCACTGCCTGAGTCAGTGGTGGAGGCAGATACACTAGTGAAGTTTAAGAGACTACTAGACAGGTATATGGAGGAATCTAAGGTGAGGGCTTATATGGGAGGCAGGGTTTGAGGGTCGGCACAATGTTATAGGCCGAAGGGCCTGTACTGTGCTGTACTATTCTATGTCTATGTTCTATGTTAAATGAGGTAGAGATATACGTCAAGGTCAGGAAGATATAGGTCAAAGTAAAGTATCAAGAGGCTAGACAATCTCATTGAAAAGGTGGCATCTCATGCAGTCTAGCACTTCCTCAAATCAAACTAGATTGTCAGCCCAGATATTTAAGCACTATTGGGTGGGGTGGGATTCGTAATGCCTTCCATTTGGAGCTAAATGTTACTAATTGAGCCATACCCAATTAGATCAATGAAAGGTTCTTGTCGTTTATGAAACTTCTGCTTTATTTCCTTCATTAAAATTTATTTCACTTTTAAAGTTCATGGATATGAACGTGACCAGTGGACACTACACGATTTGCATTCACAATTAATGGTAATTTTTATAATCCATCTTCTGGAACAGTTACATTGTTGTCTGTGGGATGTCATGAATGAGTTGATGATTGTTCTTTCGTGTTTTTTACATTAACTAAAAACAAGGATAGGAAGCAGGTTTCGATCACTTCTCTATTTGTTCCCACTTTTCCATTCCAAGAGTCACAGATGATATGAAACCTCTGAACCAGTTTCTACACTAAACTTATTCCGTCAATTGAAACATCTATTGATCACTGTCTTGAACCTTCAAGGCCTTTTGTGGGAGAATGACAAAGACTGCTCTCTGAGAGAATTAAATCTACTGTGATTCAAAGTTGTAAAACAATAAAAGATGGGAACTTCCCAGGGGAATGAATACTTTTTATAGGCACTGTAAATAACTATCATAGTCATAGTCATAGTCATACTTTATTGATCCTGGGGGAAATTGGTTTTCGTTACAGTTGACCCATAAATAATAAATAGTAATAAAACCATAAATAGTTAAATAGTAATATGTAAATTATGTCAGAAAATAAGTCCAGGACAAGCCTATTGGCTCAGGGTGTCTGACCCTCCAAGGGAGGAGTTGTAAAGTTTGATGGCCACAGGCAGGAATGACTTCCTATGACGCTCTGTGCTGCATCTTGGTGGAATGATTCTCTGGCTGAATGTACTCCTGTGCCCACCCAGTACATTATGTAGTGGCTGGGAGACATTGACCAAGATGGCATGCAACTTGGACAGCATCCTCTTTTCAGACACCACCGTCAGAGAGTCCAGTTCCATCCCCACAACATCACTGGCCTTACAAATAAGTTTGTTGATCCTGTTGGTGTCTGCTACCCTCAGCCTGCTGCCCCAGCACACAATAGCAAACATGATAGCACTAGCCACCACAGACTCGTAGAACATCCTCAACATCGTCCGGCAGATGTTAAAGGACCCCAGTCTCCTAAAGAAATAGAGGCGGCTCTGACCCTTCTTGTAGACAGCCTCAGTGTTCTTTGACCAGTCCAGTTTGTTGCCAATTCGTATCCCCAGGTATTTGTAATCCTTCACCATGTCCACCCTGACCCCCTGGATGGAAACAGGGGTCACCGGTACCTTAGCTCTCCTCAGATCTACCACCAGCTCCTTAGTCTTTTTCACATTAAGCTGCAGATAATTCTTCTCACACCATGTGACAAAGTTTCCTACCATAGCCCTGTACTCAGCCTCATCTCCTTTGCTGATGCATCCAACTATGGCAGAGTCATCAGAAAACTTCTGAAGATGACAAGACTCTGTGCAGTAGTTGAAGTCCAAGGTGTAAATGGTGAAGAGAAAGGGAGACAAGACAGACCCCTGTGGAGCCCCAGTGCTGCTGATCACTCTGTCGGACACACAGTATTGCAAGCACACGTACTGTGGTCTGCCAGTCAGGTAATCAAGAATCCATGACACCAGGGAAGCATCCACCTGCATCGCTGTCAGCTTCTCTCCCAGCAGAGCAGGCTGTATGGTGTTAACACACTGGAGAAGTCAAAAAAGATGACCCTCACAGTGCTCGCTGGCTTGTCCAGGTGGGCATAGACACGGTTCAGCAGGTAGACGGTGGCATCCTCCACTCCTAGTCGGGGCTGGTAGGCGAACTGGAGGGGATCTAAGTGTGGCCTGACCATAGGCCGGAGCAGCTCCAGAGCAAGTCTCTCCAGGGTCTTCATGATGTGGGAGGTCAACGCCACCGGTCTGTAGTCATTGAGGCCGCTGGGGCGCGGCGTCTTCGGCACAGGGACGAGGCAGGACGTCTTCCACAGCACAGGAACCCTCCGGAGCCTCAGGCTCAGGTTGAACACATGGCGAAGTACTCCACATAGCTGAGGGGCACAGGCTTTGAGCACTCTGGTATTGACACCATCCAGTCCTGCAGCCTTGCTTGGGTTGAGATGTTTCAGCTGTCTTCTCACCTGTTCAGCTGTGAAGCCCACCATGGTGGTTTCATGTGGGGAAGGGGTATAGTCATGACAGCAGGGTGGGGGACTTTGAGGAGGGGTAGGAGGGGAGAGTGGAATATGTGCTGGTTGGGGGCCGACAACAGATGGCTCATGTGGGGGATGGGCAGGGGCCACAATGTCAAATCTGTTAAAGAACAGGTTAAGTTCGTTGGCCCTGTCCACACTGCCTTCAGCTCCTCTGTTGCTAGTTTGCCAGAACCCAGTGATGGTCCTCATCCCCCTCCAGACCTCTCTCATGTTGTTCTGCTGGAGTTTCCACTCTGCTTTAAATATACCCAGTGACTTGGCCTCCACAGCTATCTGTGGCAATGAATTCCACAGATTCACCACCCTCTGGCTAAAGAAATTCCTCCTCATCACAGTTTTAAAGGGACTCCCTTCTGTTCTAAGGCTGTGTCCTCTGGTCTTAGATTCTCCCATTTACAAAAACTCTCATGTTTTTAACGTACCTCTCTTAGTTCTGCACCAAGCCATTTCCCACTATCACCATCAGCCACTGGAAGGAATGATCTACCAGGTGAATGATAAAGAGCACAGAAGATGGCAGAGGAGTAAGGCATAAATAAAGATTTGTCAACACATTGTACTGATATCAGAAAGAGAAATCTGAAGTTTTGGGAGGTAGTTTGCAGTACTCATCTGAGTTAAAGCTACATGAAAGGTATTCATTAATGATTTAGAAGCAGCAACAACATTCAACATTCCTCCTTTAGGAATTGAGAATTACTTTTAAAATTCAACGTGCTTACATTCTTCCGATAAGGTTCTTATAGATGAGACTTTTACAGAAGGTGGATTATATAAAATTAATAATCAATTAGTTAGCTAGATTAAATTGATTTGACAATAGAAAGCAGGAGGAGATGATAAGGGAGTGAGGCCATGAGTGAACACAATGATTAGTGGAGTTCAGCAGTCACCTGACGAGTATCTGGGAGATTGATCACATTCAAAGAGATATGGACACATTAACTAGATGGGCGAAGAAAGGGAAGATAAAATTTAATCTGGAAAATGTTAAGTATTACACCTAGTTATTTCACTCATACTGTGATTGCAGTTCCAGAGCATGAGATTTGTAGACCTAAAAAAGGACCGATGGCAAGAGGCTGGAATAGATTACCATTTATGCATTGTCCATGAATTCCTTTTAAAATGATCATTATTGAAGAGAATAAAGGTCATCAGAATAAATAAAACTGTAGATGATTAAGTGCAGAGCGTTCAAATTCTGGTCACACTGGGCCAAGGGGAATGTCAGCTGTGAAATGCAAATACTTCGCCTTGAGTGGGAGAGAGACTGAAGATTTTTGTTCACTTACCTTTGGGAATGAAGGATGAATTTCACAGAATGTTGTCGCCATCAGAGCTTTACTTTTAATTCTTATGTTAACATAATGCGTAATGGAGAATCTATAATGATGGAAACTGATATTATCTGCTCGAGAGAACAAGCACAGTAGCCCAGTGGTTAGTGCAACCCTGTCTGCAAGGACATACCCGCTACTCACTTTGTCACGGACTTAACTCTGACTCCCCCTTATATGTTCCTCCAGCCACTTTAAAGTTATGTCCCCTTGCATTAGCCATTACCGCCCTGGGAAACATTCCCTGGCTGCTGACCCCATCCACTCCTCGTATTGTTACGGCTAGGGTTAGTGACTTGTGGCATGCTATGTCAGTGCCAGAACCTTGGTGACCCTTGTGAGCTGCCCAGCACAGTCCTCGCTGATTTGCTATGACACGGAGCGCATTTCACTGAATGCTTCAATGAAGACATGATAAATAAATACGATCCTTTTTAAAGCCACTGCCACATATTGTCAGCAGTCCAGGTCTGATCACGTTCTCTCTGTAACCATCCGGGTTCCCCCGGTTTCCACCGGTATCCCAAAGATGTATGGATCAGTAGGCTGATTGGTCACTGTAAATTGCCCTTAATGTTTTGGTGAGTGACGGAACGTGTGGAAGATTAATAGGATAGTGGGGAAAATAAAATGGGACAATGGGTGTAGATCAGCAGTTCCCAGCCTTTCTCGGGCCATGGGCCAGTGCTATTAAGCAAGAGGTCCATGACCCCAGATTGGGAACCCTGGTGCAGATGTATGCTCAATTGTTGGTATGCCAATGTTCCTGTTTCCGCATTGTGTCACATGGCCTTAGGAAGGGTGGGCTGTCGAATACATCAAACTTCATGCCAATTTTTAAAAATTCTCTCACAGTCTGTGGGCATCAAAGGAAATGCCAACAGCTAATTCCCATTGTTATTGCACTATTAAGTGTATGTGGTATCAACAGCTTGCTCTCCGTTTCACAGAGCCCTGACTTGCACATCACGCAGACAGCTGGCAAGCACCAGCCATGGTTGGCATCAGCCTATGGAGGGCCTCAGAGAGCTGTGATATCATTCCAACTGCAATGCCCATAATCCACCAGATTCTGTACAAAGAATTACCGTAAAATTCAGCAGGATGCACAGGGAGACGCTGTATAATTCAGTAGAGTGCATGAGAAGACACTGTATAATTCAACAGAGTGCACGGGCAGACACTGTATAATTCAGCAGGGTGCACAGGGAGACAGTGTATAATTCAGCAGGGTGCACAGGGAGACAGTGTATAATTCAGCAGAGTGCACAGGGAGACACTATAATTCAGCAGAGTGCACGGGGACACTGTATAATTCAGCAGAGTGCATGGGGAGACACTGCATAATTCAGCAGGGTGCACAGGGAGACACTGTATAATTCAGCAGGGTGCACGGGGAGACACTGTAAAATTCAGCAGAGTGCACGGGAACACTGTATAATTCAGCAGAGTGCACGGGGAGACACTATATAATTCAGCAGAGTGCACGGGGACACTGTATAATTCGGCAGAGTGCACAGGGAGACACTGTATAATTCAGCAGAGTGCGCGGGGACACTGTATAATTCTGCAGGGTGCTCTGGGGGATTCTGTATAATTCAGCAGAGTGCACAGGGAGACACTGTATAATTCAGCAGAGTGCACAGGGACACTGTATAATTCAGCAGAGTGCGTGGGGAGACACTGCATAATTCAGCAGGGTGCACAGGGAGACACTGTATAATTCAGCAGGGTGCACAGGGAGACACGTATAATTCAGCAGGGTGCACGGGGAGACACTGTATAATTCAGCAGAGTGCACGGGGAGACACTGTATAATTCAGCAGAGTGCACGGGGACACTGTATAATTCAGCAGAGTGCACGGGGAGACACTGTATAATTCAGCAGAGTGCGCGGGGACACTGTATAATTCAGCAGAGTGCACGGGGGGACACTATATAATTCAGCAGAGTGCACGGGGACACTGTATAATTCAGCAGAGTGCACAGGGAGACACTGTATAATTCAGCAGAGTGCGCTGGGAAACTGTATAATTCTGCAGGGTGCTCTGGGGGATTCTGTATAATTCAGCAGAGTGCACAGGGAGACACTGTATAATTCAGCAGAGTGCACGGGGACACTGTATAATTCAGCAGAGTGCGTGGGGAGACACTGTATAATTCAGCAGGGTGCACAGGGAGACACTGTATAATTCAGCAGGGTGCACAGGGAGACATGTATAATTCAGCAGGATGCATGGGGAGACACTGTATAATTCAGCAGAGTGCACGGGGAGACACTGTATAATTCAGCAGAGTGCACGGGGACACTGTATAATTCAGCAGATTGCACGGGGAGACACTGTATAATTCAGCAGGGTGCACAGGGAGACACTGTATAATTCAGCAGAGTGCATGGGGACACTGTATAATTCAGCAGAGTGCGTGGGGAGACACTGCATAATTCAGCAGGGTGCACAAGGAGACACTGTATAATTCAGCAGGGTGCACAGGGAGACACGTATAATTCAGCAGGGTGCATGGGGAGACACTGTATAATTCAGCAGAGTGCACGGGGAGAAACTGTATAATTCAGCAGAGTGCACGGGGACACTGTATAATTCAGCAGAGTGCACGGGGAGACACTGTATAATTCAGCAGAGTGCACAGGGAGACAGTGTATAATTCAGCAGAGTGCACAGGGATACACTGTATAATTCAGCAGAGTGCACGGGGAGACACTGTATAATTCAGCAGAGTGCACAGGGAGACAGTGTATAATTCAGCAGAGTGCACAGGGAGAGAATGTATAATTCAGCAGAGTGCACAGGGACACTGTATAATTCAGCAGAGTGCACGGGATAGACACTGTATACTTCAGCAGAGTGCACGGGGAGACACTGTATAATTCAGCAGAGTGCACGGGGTGACACTGTATAATTCAGCAGAGTGCACGGGGACACTGTATAATTCAGCAAAGTGCACGGGGAGACACTGCATAATTCAGCAGAGTGCACGGGGACACTGTATAATTCAGCAGAGTGCGCGGGGACACTGTATAATTCTGCAGGGTGCTCTGGGGGATTCTGTATAATTCAGCAGAGTGCACAGGCAGACACTGTATAATTCAGCAGAGTGCGCTGGGACACTGTATAATTCAGCAGAGTGCGTGGGGAGACACAGCATAATTCAGCAGGGTGCACAGGGAGACACTGTATAATTCAGCAGGGTGCACAGGGAGACACTGTATAATTCAGCAGGGTGCACGGGGAGACACGTATAATTCAGCAGGGTGCACGGGGAGACACTGTATAATTCAGCAGAGTGCACGGGGAGACACTGTATAATTCAGCAGAGTGCACGGGGACACTGTATAATACAGCAGAGTGCACGGGGAGACACTGTATAATTCAGCAGACTGCACAGGGAGACAGTGTATAATTCAGCAGAGTGCACAGGGATACACTGTATAATTCAGCAGAGTGCACAGGGACACTGTATAATTCAGCAGAGTGCACGGGGAGACACTATAATTCAGCAGAGTGCACAGGGAGACAGTGTATAATTCAGCAGAGTGCACAGGGAGAGACTGTATAATTCAGCAGAGTGCACAGGGACACTGTATAATTCAGCAGAGTGCACGGGATAGACACTGTATACTTCAGCAGAGTGCACGGGGAGACACTGTATAATTCAGCAGAGTGCACGGGGACACTGTATAATTCAGCAGATTGCACGGGGAGACACTGTATAATTCAGCAGGGTGCACAGGGAGACACTGTATAATTCAGCAGAGTGCACAGGGAGACACTGTATAATTCAGCAGAGTGCACGGGGAGACACTGTATAATTCAGCAGAGTGCACGGGGACACTGTATAATTCAGCAGAGTGCACGGGGAGACACTGTATAATTCAGCAGAGTGCGCGGGGACACTGTATAATTCAGCAGAGTGCACGGGGAGACACTATATAATTCAGCAGAGTGCACGGGGATACTGTATAATTCAGCAGAGTGCACGGGGACACTATAATTCAGCAGAGTGCACGGGGAGACACTGTATAATTCAGCAGAGTGCGCGGGGACACTGTATAATTCAGCAGAGTGCACGGGGAGACACTATATAATTCAGCAGAGTGCACGGGGATACTGTATAATTCAGCAGAGTGCACGGGGAGACACTGTATAATTCAGCAGAGTGCGCTGGGAAACTGTATAATTCTGCAGGGTGCTCTGGGGGATTCTGTATAATTCAGCAGAGTGCACAGGGAGACACTGTATAATTCAGCAGAGTGCACGGGGACACTGTATAATTCTGCAGAGTGCGTGGGGAGACACTGCATAATTCAGCAGGGTGCACAGGGAGACACTGTATAATTCAGCAGGGTGCACAGGGAGACATGTAAAATTCAGCAGATTGAATGGGGAGACACTGTATAATTCAGCAGAGTGCACGGGGAGACACTGTATAATTCAGCAGAGTGCACGGGGACACTGTATAATTCAGCAGATTGCACGGGGAGACACTGTATAATTCAGCAGGGTGCACAGGGAGACACTGTATAATTCAGCAGAGTGCACAGGGAGACACTGTATAATTCAGCAGAGTGCATGGAGCGCACTGTATAATTCAGCAGGGAGCACAGGGAGACACGTATAATTCAGCAGAGTGCGCGGGGTGACACTGTATAATTCAGCAGAGTGCACGGGGAGACAGTGTATAATTCAGCAGAGTGCACAGGGATACACTGTATAATTCAGCAGAGTGCACGGGGAGACACTGTATAATTCAGCAGGGTGCACAGGGAGACACTGTATAATTCAGCAGAGTGCACAGGGAGACACTGTATAATTCAGCAGAGTGCACGGGGAGACTCTGTATAATTCAGCAGAGTGCGCGGGGACACTGTATATTTCTGCAGGGTGCTCTGGGGGATTCTGTATAATTCAGCAGAGTGCACAGGGAAACACTGTATAATTCAGCAGAGTGCACGGGATAGACACTGTATAATTCAGCAGATTGCACGGGGAGACACTGTATAATTCAGCAGGGTGCACAGGGAGACACTGTATAATTCAGCAGAGTGCATGGAGCGCACTGTATAATTCAGCAGGGTGCACAGGGAGACACGTATAATTCAGCAGAGTGCGCGGGGTGACACTGTATAATTCAGCAGAGTGCACGGGGAGACAGTGTATAATTCAGCAGAGTGCACAGGGATACACTGTATAATTCAGCAGAGTGCACGGGGAGACACTGTATAATTCAGCAGGGTGCACTGGGAGACACTGTATAATTCAGCAGAGTGCACAGGGAGACACTGTATAATTCAGCAGAGTGCACAGGGAGACAGTGTATAATTCAGCAGAGTGCACGGGGAGACACTGTATAATTCAGCAGAGTGCACAGGGAGACAGTGTATAATTCAGCAGAGTGCACAGGGAGAGACTGTATAATTCAGCAGAGTGCACACGGACACTGTATAATTCAGCAGAGTGCACGGGATAGACACTGTATACTTCAGCAGAGTGCACGGGGAGACACTGTATAATTCAGCAGAGTGCACGGGGACACTGTATAATTCAGCAAAGTGCACGGGGAGACACTGCATAATTCAGCAGAGTGCACGGGGACACTGTATAATTCAGCAGAGTGCACGGGGAGACTCTGTATAATTTAGCAGAGTGCGCGGGGACACTGTATAATTCTGCAGGGTGCTCTGGGGGATTCTGTATAATTCAGCAGAGTGCACAGGCAGACACTGTATAATTCAGCAGAGTGCGCTGGGACACTGTATAATTCAGCAGAGTGCGTGGGGAGACACAGCATAATTCAGCAGGGTGCACAGGGAGACACTGTATAATTCAGCAGGGTGCACAGGGAGACACTGTATAATTCAGCAGGGTGCACAGGGAGACACGTATAATTCAGCAGGGTGCACGGGGAGACACTGTATAATTCAGCAGAGTGCACGGGGAGACACTGTATAATTCAGCAGAGTGCACGGGGACACTGTATAATACAGCAGAGTGCACGGGGAGACACTGTATAATTCAGCAGAGTGCACAGGGAGACAGTGTATAATTCAGCAGAGTGCACAGGGATACACTGTATAATTCAGCAGAGTGCACAGGGACACTGTATAATTCAGCAGAATGCACGGGGAGACACTGTATAATTCAGCAGAGTGCACAGGGAGACAGTGTATAATTCAGCAGAGTGCACAGGGAGAGACTGTATAATTCAGCAGAGTGCACAGGGACACTGTATAATTCAGCAGAGTGCACGGGATAGACACTGTATACTTCAGCAGAGTGCACGGGGAGACACTGTATAATTCAGCAGAGTGCACGGGGACACTGTATAATTCAGCAGATTGCACGGGGAGACACTGTATAATTCAGCAGGGTGCACAGGGAGACACTGCATAATTCAGCAGAGTGCACAGGGAGACACTGTATAATTCAGCAGAGTGCACGGGGAGACACTGTATAATTCAGCAGAGTGCACGGGGACACTGTATAATTCAGCAGAGTGCACGGGGAGACACTGTATAATTCAGCAGAGTGCGCGGGGACACTGTATAATTCAGCAGAGTGCACGGGGAGACAATATATAATTCAGCAGAGTGCACGGGGACACTGTATAATTCAGCAGAGTGCACGGGGAGACACTGTATAATTCAGCAGAGTGCGCTGGGAAACTGTATAATTCTGCAGGGTGCTCTGGGGGATTCTGTATAATTCAGCAGAGTGCACAGGGAGACACTGTATAACTCAGCAGAGTGCACGGGCAGACTCTGTATAATTCAGCAGAGTGCGCGGGGACACTGTATATTTCTGCAGGGTGCTCTGGGGGATTCTGTATAATTCAGCAGAGTGCACAGGGAAACACTGTATAATTCAGCAGAGTGCACGGGATAGACACTGTATACTTCAGCAGAGTGCACGGGGAGACACTGTATAATTCAGCAGAGTGCACGGGGACACTGTATAATTCAGCAGATTGCACGGGGAGACACTGTATAATTCAGCAGGGTGCACAGGGAGACACTGTATAATTCAGCAGAGTGCACAGGGAGACACTGTATAATTCAGCAGAGTGCATGGAGCGCACTGTATAATTCAGCAGGGTGCACAGGGAGACACGTATAATTCAGCAGAGTGCGCGGGGTGACACTGTATAATTCAGCAGAGTGCACGGGGAGACACTGTATAATTCAGCAGAGTGCGCGGGGACACTGTATAATTCAGCAGAGTGCACGGGGAGACACTATATAATTCAGCAGAGTGCACGGGGAGACACTGTATAATTCAGCAGAGTGCGCTGGGAAACTGTATAATTCTGCAGGGTGCTCTGGGGGATTCTGTATAATTCAGCAGAGTGCACAGGGAGACACTGTATAATTCAGCAGAGTGCACGGGGACACTGTATAATTCAGCAGAGTGCGTGGGGAGACACTGCATAATTCAGCAGGGTGCACAGGGAGACACTGTATAATTCAGCAGGGTGCACAGGGAGACATGTAAAATTCAGCAGATTGCATGGGGAGACACTGTATAATTCAGCAGAGTGCATGGGGAGACACTGTATAATTCAGCAGAGTGCATGGGGACACTGTATAATTCAGCAGATTGCACGGGGAGACACTGTATAATTCAGCAGGGTGCACAGGGAGACACTGTATAATTCAGCAGAGTGCACGGGGACACTGTATAATTCAGCAGAGTGCGTGGGGAGACACTGCATAATTCAGCAGGGTGCACAGGGAGACACTGTATAATTCAGCAGGGTGCACAGGGAGACACGTATAATTCAGCAGGGTGCACGGGGGGACACTGTATAATTCAGCAGAGTGCACGGGGAGACACTGTATAATTCAGCAGAGTGCACGGGGACACTGTATAATTCAGCAGAGTGCACGGGGAGGCACTGTATAATTCAGCAGAGTGCACGGGGAGACAGTGTATAATTCAGCAGAGTGCACAGGGATACACTGTATAATTCAGCAGAGTGCACGGGGAGACACTGTATAATTCAGCAGAGTGCACAGGGAGACAGTGTATAATTCAGCAGGGTGCACAGGGAGACACTGTATAATTCAGCAGATGGACAGGGAGACACTGTATAATTCAGCAGAGTGCACAGGGAGACACATATAACTCAGCAGGGTGCATGGGGAGACACTGTATAATTCAGCAGAGTGCACGGGGAGAAACTGTATAATTCAGCAGAGTGCACGGGGACACTGTATAATTCAGCAGAGTGCACGGGGAGACACTGTATAATTCAGCAGAGTGCAGAGGGAGACAGTGTATAATTCAGCAGAGTGCACAGGGATACACTGTATAATTCAGCAGAGTGCACGGGGAGACACTGTATAATTCAGCAGAGTGCACAGGGAGACAGTGTATAATTCAGCAGAGTGCACAGGGAGAGACTGTATAATTCAGCAGAGTGCACAGGGACACTGTATAATTCAGCAGAGTGCACGGGATAGACACTGTATACTTCAGCAGAGTGCACGGGGAGACACTGTATAATTCAACAGAGTGCACGGGCAGACACTGTATAATTCAGCAGAGTGCACGGGGAGACACTATAATTCAGCAGAGTGCACAGGGAGACAGTGTATAATTCAGCAGAGTGCACAGGGAGAGACTGTATAATTCAGCAGAGTGCACAGGGACACTGTATAATTCAGCAGAGTGCACGGGATAGACACTGTATACTTCAGCAGAGTGCACGGGGAGACACTGTATAATTCAGCAGAGTGCACGGGGACACTGTATAATTCAGCAGATTGCACGGGGAGACACTGTATAATTCAGCAGGGTGCACAGGGAGACACTGTATAATTCAGCAGAGTGCACAGGGAGACACTGTATAATTCAGCAGAGTGCACGGGGAGACACTGTATAATTCAGCAGAGTGCACGGGGACACTGTATAATTCAGCAGAGTGCACGGGGAGACACTGTATAATTCAGCAGAGTGCGCGGGGACACTGTATAATTCAGCAGAGTGCACGGGGAGACACTATATAATTCAGCAGAGTGCATGGGGATACTGTATAATTCAGCAGAGTGCACGGGGACACTATAATTCAGCAGAGTGCACGGGGAGACACTGTATAATTCAGCAGAGTGCGCGGGGACACTGTATAATTCAGCAGAGTGCACGGGGAGACACTATATAATTCAGCAGAGTGCACGGGGATACTGTATAATTCAGCAGAGTGCACGGGGAGACACTGTATAATTCAGCAGAGTGCGCTGGGAAACTGTATAATTCTGCAGGGTGCTCTGGGGGATTCTGTATAATTCAGCAGAGTGCACAGGGAGACACTGTATAATTCAGCAGAGTGCACGGGGACACTGTATAATTCTGCAGAGTGCGTGGGGAGACACTGCATAATTCAGCAGGGTGCACAGGGAGACACTGTATAATTCAGCAGGGTGCACAGGGAGACATGTAAAATTCAGCAGATTGAATGGGGAGACACTGTATAATTCAGCAGAGTGCACGGGGAGACACTGTATAATTCAGCAGAGTGCACGGGGACACTGTATAATTCAGCAGATTGCACGGGGAGACACTGTATAATTCAGCAGGGTGCACAGGGAGACACTGTATAATTCAGCAGAGTGCACAGGGAGACACTGTATAATTCAGCAGAGTGCATGGAGCGCACTGTATAATTCAGCAGGGAGCACAGGGAGACACGTATAATTCAGCAGAGTGCGCGGGGTGACACTGTATAATTCAGCAGAGTGCACGGGGAGACAGTGTATAATTCAGCAGAGTGCACAGGGATACACTGTATAATTCAGCAGAGTGCACGGGGAGACACTGTATAATTCAGCAGGGTGCACAGGGAGACACTGTATAATTCAGCAGAGTGCACAGGGAGACACTGTATAATTCAGCAGAGTGCACGGGGAGACTCTGTATAATTCAGCAGAGTGCGCGGGGACACTGTATATTTCTGCAGGGTGCTCTGGGGGATTCTGTATAATTCAGCAGAGTGCACAGGGAAACACTGTATAATTCAGCAGAGTGCACGGGATAGACACTGTATAATTCAGCAGATTGCACGGGGAGACACTGTATAATTCAGCAGGGTGCACAGGGAGACACTGTATAATTCAGCAGAGTGCATGGAGCGCACTGTATAATTCAGCAGGGTGCACAGGGAGACACGTATAATTCAGCAGAGTGCGCGGGGTGACACTGTATAATTCAGCAGAGTGCACGGGGAGACAGTGTATAATTCAGCAGAGTGCACAGGGATACACTGTATAATTCAGCAGAGTGCACGGGGAGACACTGTATAATTCAGCAGGGTGCACTGGGAGACACTGTATAATTCAGCAGAGTGCACAGGGAGACACTGTATAATTCAGCAGAGTGCACAGGGAGACAGTGTATAATTCAGCAGAGTGCACGGGGAGACACTGTATAATTCAGCAGAGTGCACAGGGAGACAGTGTATAATTCAGCAGAGTGCACAGGGAGAGACTGTATAATTCAGCAGAGTGCACACGGACACTGTATAATTCAGCAGAGTGCACGGGATAGACACTGTATACTTCAGCAGAGTGCACGGGGAGACACTGTATAATTCAGCAGAGTGCACGGGGACACTGTATAATTCAGCAAAGTGCACGGGGAGACACTGCATAATTCAGCAGAGTGCACGGGGACACTGTATAATTCAGCAGAGTGCACGGGGAGACTCTGTATAATTTAGCAGAGTGCGCGGGGACACTGTATAATTCTGCAGGGTGCTCTGGGGGATTCTGTATAATTCAGCAGAGTGCACAGGCAGACACTGTATAATTCAGCAGAGTGCGCTGGGACACTGTATAATTCAGCAGAGTGCGTGGGGAGACACAGCATAATTCAGCAGGGTGCACAGGGAGACACTGTATAATTCAGCAGGGTGCACAGGGAGACACTGTATAATTCAGCAGGGTGCACAGGGAGACACGTATAATTCAGCAGGGTGCACGGGGAGACACTGTATAATTCAGCAGAGTGCACAGGGACACTGTATAATTCAGCAGAGTGCACGGGATAGACACTGTATACTTCAGCAGAGTGCACGGGGAGACACTGTATAATTCAGCAGAGTGCACGGGGACACTGTATAATTCAGCAGATTGCACGGGGAGACACTGTATAATTCAGCAGGGTGCACAGGGAGACACTGTATAATTCAGCAGAGTGCACAGGGAGACACTGTATAATTCAGCAGAGTGCACGGGGAGACACTGTATAATTCAGCAGAGTGCACGGGGACACTGTATAATTCAGCAGAGTGCACGGGGAGACACTGTATAATTCAGCAGAGTGCGCGGGGACACTGTATAATTCAGCAGAGTGCACGGGGAGACAATATATAATTCAGCAGAGTGCACGGGGACACTGTATAATTCAGCAGAGTGCACGGGGAGACACTGTATAATTCAGCAGAGTGCGCTGGGAAACTGTATAATTCTGCAGGGTGCTCTGGGGGATTCTGTATAATTCAGCAGAGTGCACAGGGAGACACTGTATAACTCAGCAGAGTGCACGGGCAGACTCTGTATAATTCAGCAGAGTGCGCGGGGACACTGTATATTTCTGCAGGGTGCTCTGGGGGATTCTGTATAATTCAGCAGAGTGCACAGGGAAACACTGTATAATTCAGCAGAGTGCACGGGATAGACACTGTATACTTCAGCAGAGTGCACGGGGAGACACTGTATAATTCAGCAGAGTGCACGGGGACACTGTATAATTCAGCAGATTGCACGGGGAGACACTGTATAATTCAGCAGGGTGCACAGGGAGACACTGTATAATTCAGCAGAGTGCACAGGGAGACACTGTATAATTCAGCAGAGTGCATGGAGCGCACTGTATAATTCAGCAGGGTGCACAGGGAGACACGTATAATTCAGCAGAGTGCGCGGGGTGACACTGTATAATTCAGCAGAGTGCACGGGGAGACACTGTATAATTCAGCAGAGTGCGCGGGGACACTGTATAATTCAGCAGAGTGCACGGGGAGACACTATATAATTCAGCAGAGTGCACGGGGAGACACTGTATAATTCAGCAGAGTGCGCTGGGAAACTGTATAATTCTGCAGGGTGCTCTGGGGGATTCTGTATAATTCAGCAGAGTGCACAGGGAGACACTGTATAATTCAGCAGAGTGCACGGGGACACTGTATAATTCAGCAGAGTGCGTGGGGAGACACTGCATAATTCAGCAGGGTGCACAGGGAGACACTGTATAATTCAGCAGGGTGCACAGGGAGACATGTAAAATTCAGCAGATTGCATGGGGAGACACTGTATAATTCAGCAGAGTGCATGGGGAGACACTGTATAATTCAGCAGAGTGCATGGGGACACTGTATAATTCAGCAGATTGCACGGGGAGACACTGTATAATTCAGCAGGGTGCACAGGGAGACACTGTATAATTCAGCAGAGTGCACGGGGACACTGTATAATTCAGCAGAGTGCGTGGGGAGACACTGCATAATTCAGCAGGGTGCACAGGGAGACACTGTATAATTCAGCAGGGTGCACAGGGAGACACGTATAATTCAGCAGGGTGCACGGGGGGACACTGTATAATTCAGCAGAGTGCACGGGGAGACACTGTATAATTCAGCAGAGTGCACGGGGACACTGTATAATTCAGCAGAGTGCACGGGGAGGCACTGTATAATTCAGCAGAGTGCACGGGGAGACAGTGTATAATTCAGCAGAGTGCACAGGGATACACTGTATAATTCAGCAGAGTGCACGGGGAGACACTGTATAATTCAGCAGAGTGCACAGGGAGACAGTGTATAATTCAGCAGGGTGCACAGGGAGACACTGTATAATTCAGCAGATGGACAGGGAGACACTGTATAATTCAGCAGAGTGCACAGGGAGACACATATAACTCAGCAGGGTGCATGGGGAGACACTGTATAATTCAGCAGAGTGCACGGGGAGAAACTGTATAATTCAGCAGAGTGCACGGGGACACTGTATAATTCAGCAGAGTGCACGGGGAGACACTGTATAATTCAGCAGAGTGCAGAGGGAGACAGTGTATAATTCAGCAGAGTGCACAGGGATACACTGTATAATTCAGCAGAGTGCACGGGGAGACACTGTATAATTCAGCAGAGTGCACAGGGAGACAGTGTATAATTCAGCAGAGTGCACAGGGAGAGACTGTATAATTCAGCAGAGTGCACAGGGACACTGTATAATTCAGCAGAGTGCACGGGATAGACACTGTATACTTCAGCAGAGTGCACGGGGAGACACTGTATAATTCAACAGAGTGCATGGGCAGACACTGTATAATTCAGCAGGGTGCACAGGGAGACAGTGTATAATTCAGCAGGGTGCACAGGGAGACAGTGTATAATTCAGCAGAGTGCACAGGGAGACACTATAATTCAGCAGAGTGCACGGGGACACTGTATAATTCAGCAGAGTGCATGGGGAGACACTGCATAATTCAGCAGGGTGCACAGGGAGACACTGTATAATTCAGCAGGGTGCACGGGGAGACACTGTAAAATTCAGCAGAGTGCACGGGAACACTGTATAATTCAGCAGAGTGCACGGGGAGACACTATATAATTCAGCAGAGTGCACGGGGACACTGTATAATTCGGCAGAGTGCACAGGGAGACACTGTATAATTCAGCAGAGTGCGCGGGGACACTGTATAATTCTGCAGGGTGCTCTGGGGGATTCTGTATAATTCAGCAGAGTGCACAGGGAGACACTGTATAATTCAGCAGAGTGCACAGGGACACTGTATAATTCAGCAGAGTGCGTGGGGAGACACTGCATAATTCAGCAGGGTGCACAGGGAGACACTGTATAATTCAGCAGGGTGCACAGGGAGACACGTATAATTCAGCAGGGTGCACGGGGAGACACTGTATAATTCAGCAGAGTGCACGGGGAGACACTGTATAATTCAGCAGAGTGCACGGGGACACTGTATAATTCAGCAGAGTGCACGGGGAGACACTGTATAATTCAGCAGAGTGCGCGGGGACACTGTATAATTCAGCAGAGTGCACGGGGAGACACTATATAATTCAGCAGAGTGCACGGGGACACTGTATAATTCAGCAGAGTGCACAGGGAGACACTGTATAATTCAGCAGAGTGCGCTGGGAAACTGTATAATTCTGCAGGGTGCTCTGGGGGATTCTGTATAATTCAGCAGAGTGCACAGGGAGACACTGTATAATTCAGCAGAGTGCACGGGGACACTGTATAATTCAGCAGAGTGCGTGGGGAGACACTGTATAATTCAGCAGGGTGCACGGGGAGACACTGTAAAATTCAGCAGAGTGCACGGGAACACTGTATAATTCAGCAGAGTGCACGGGGAGACACTATATAATTCAGCAGAGTGCACGGGGACACTGTATAATTCGGCAGAGTGCACAGGGAGACACTGTATAATTCAGCAGAGTGCGCGGGGACACTGTATAATTCTGCAGGGTGCTCTGGGGGATTCTGTATAATTCAGCAGAGTGCACAGGGAGACACTGTATAATTCAGCAGAGTGCACAGGGACACTGTATAATTCAGCAGAGTGCGTGGGGAGACACTGCATAATTCAGCAGGGTGCACAGGGAGACACTGTATAATTCAGCAGGGTGCACAGGGAGACACGTATAATTCAGCAGGGTGCACGGGGAGACACTGTATAATTCAGCAGAGTGCACGGGGAGACACTGTATAATTCAGCAGAGTGCACGGGGACACTGTATAATTCAGCAGAGTGCACGGGGAGACACTGTATAATTCAGCAGAGTGCGCGGGGACACTGTATAATTCAGCAGAGTGCACGGGGAGACACTATATAATTCAGCAGAGTGCACGGGGACACTGTATAATTCAGCAGAGTGCACAGGGAGACACTGTATAATTCAGCAGAGTGCGCTGGGAAACTGTATAATTCTGCAGGGTGCTCTGGGGGATTCTGTATAATTCAGCAGAGTGCACAGGGAGACACTGTATAATTCAGCAGAGTGCACGGGGACACTGTATAATTCAGCAGAGTGCGTGGGGAGACACTGTATAATTCAGCAGGGTGCACAGGGAGACACTGTATAATTCAGCAGGGTGCACAGGGAGACATGTATAATTCAGCAGGATGCATGGGGAGACACTGTATAATTCAGCAGAGTGCACGGGGAGACACTGTATAATTCAGCAGAGTGCACGGGGACACTGTATAATTCAGCAGATTGCACGGGGAGACACTGTATAATTCAGCAGGGTGCACAGGGAGACACTGTATAATTCAGCAGAGTGCATGGGGACACTGTATAATTCAGCAGAGTGCGTGGGGAGACACTGCATAATTCAGCAGGGTGCACAAGGAGACACTGTATAATTCAGCAGGGTGCACAGGGAGACACGTATAATTCAGCAGGGTGCATGGGGAGACACTGTATAATTCAGCAGAGTGCACGGGGAGAAACTGTATAATTCAGCAGAGTGCACGGGGACACTGTATAATTCAGCAGAGTGCACGGGGAGACACTGTATAATTCAGCAGAGTGCACAGGGAGACAGTGTATAATTCAGCAGAGTGCACAGGGATACACTGTATAATTCAGCAGAGTGCACGGGGAGACACTGTATAATTCAGCAGAGTGCACAGGGAGACAGTGTATAATTCAGCAGAGTGCACAGGGAGAGAATGTATAATTCAGCAGAGTGCACAGGGACACTGTATAATTCAGCAGAGTGCACGGGATAGACACTGTATACTTCAGCAGAGTGCACGGGGAGACACTGTATAATTCAGCAGAGTGCACGGGGTGACACTGTATAATTCAGCAGAGTGCACGGGGACACTGTATAATTCAGCAAAGTGCACGGGGAGACACTGCATAATTCAGCAGAGTGCACGGGGACACTGTATAATTCAGCAGAGTGCACGGGGAGACTCTGTATAATTCAGCAGAGTGCGCGGGGACACTGTATAATTCTGCAGGGTGCTCTGGGGGATTCTGTATAATTCAGCAGAGTGCACAGGCAGACACTGTATAATTCAGCAGAGTGCGCTGGGACACTGTATAATTCAGCAGAGTGCGTGGGGAGACACAGCATAATTCAGCAGGGTGCACAGGGAGACACTGTATAATTCAGCAGGGTGCACAGGGAGACACTGTATAATTCAGCAGGGTGCACAGGGAGACACGTATAATTCAGCAGGGTGCACGGGGAGACACTGTATAATTCAGCAGAGTGCACGGGGAGACACTGTATAATTCAGCAGAGTGCACGGGGACACTGTATAATACAGCAGAGTGCACGGGGAGACACTGTATAATTCAGCAGAGTGCTTAGGGAGACAGTGTATAATTCAGCAGAGTGCACAGGGATACACTGTATAATTCAGCAGAGTGCACAGGGACACTGTATAATTCAGCAGAGTGCACGGGGAGACACTATAATTCAGCAGAGTGCACAGGGAGACAGTGTATAATTCAGCAGAGTGCACAGGGAGAGACTGTATAATTCAGCAGAGTGCACAGGGACACTGTATAATTCAGCAGAGTGCACGGGATAGACACTGTATACTTCAGCAGAGTGCACGGGGAGACACTGTATAATTCAGCAGAGTGCACGGGGACACTGTATAATTCAGCAGATTGCACGGGGAGACACTGTATAATTCAGCAGGGTGCACAGGGAGACACTGTATAATTCAGCAGAGTGCACAGGGAGACACTGTATAATTCAGCAGAGTGCACGGGGAGACACTGTATAATTCAGCAGAGTGCACGGGGACACTGTATAATTCAGCAGAGTGCACGGGGAGACACTGTATAATTCAGCAGAGTGCGCGGGGACACTGTATAATTCAGCAGAGTGCACGGGGAGACACTATATAATTCAGCAGAGTGCACGGGGATACTGTATAATTCAGCAGAGTGCACGGGGACACTATAATTCAGCAGAGTGCACGGGGAGACACTGTATAATTCAGCAGAGTGCGCGGGGACACTGTATAATTCAGCAGAGTGCACGGGGAGACACTATATAATTCAGCAGAGTGCACGCGGATACTGTATAATTCAGCAGAGTGCACGGGGAGACACTGTATAATTCAGCAGAGTGCGCTGGGAAACTGTATAATTCTGCAGGGTGCTCTGGGGGATTCTGTATAATTCAGCAGAGTGCACAGGGAGACACTGTATAATTCAGCAGAGTGCACGGGGACACTGTATAATTCAGCAGAGTGCGTGGGGAGACACTGCATAATTCAGCAGGGTGCACAGGGAGACACTGTATAATTCAGCAGGGTGCACAGGGAGACATGTAAAATTCAGCAGATTGAATGGGGAGACACTGTATAATTCAGCAGAGTGCACGGGGAGACACTGTATAATTCAGCAGAGTGCACGGGGACACTGTATAATTCAGCAGATTGCACGGGGAGACACTGTATAATTCAGCAGGGTGCACATGGAGACACTGTATAATTCAGCAGAGTGCACAGGGAGACACTGTATAATTCAGCAGAGTGCATGGAGCGCACTGTATAATTCAGCAGGGAGCACAGGGAGACACGTATAATTCAGCAGAGTGCGCGGGGTGACACTGTATAATTCAGCAGAGTGCACGGGGAGACAGTGTATAATTCAGCAGAGTGCACAGGGATACACTGTATAATTCAGCAGAGTGCACGGGGAGACACTGTATAATTCAGCATGGTGCACAGGGAGACACTGTATAATTCAGCAGAGTGCACAGGGAGACACTGTATAATTCAGCAGAGTGCACGGGGAGACTCTGTATAATTCAGCAGAGTGCGCGGGGACACTGTATATTTCTGCAGGGTGCTCTGGGGGATTCTGTATAATTCAGCAGAGTGCACAGGGAAACACTGTATAATTCAGCAGAGTGCACGGGATAGACACTGTATAATTCAGCAGATTGCACGGGGAGACACTGTATAATTCAGCAGGGTGCACAGGGAGACACTGTATAATTCAGCAGAGTGCATGGAGCGCACTGTATAATTCAGCAGGGTGCACAGGGAGACACGTATAATTCAGCAGAGTGCGCGGGGTGACACTGTATAATTCAGCAGAGTGCACGGGGAGACAGTGTATAATTCAGCAGAGTGCACAGGGATACACTGTATAATTCAGCAGAGTGCACGGGGAGACACTGTATAATTCAGCAGGGTGCACTGGGAGACACTGTATAATTCAGCAGAGTGCACAGGGAGACACTGTATAATTCAGCAGAGTGCACAGGGAGACAGTGTATAATTCAGCAGAGTGCACGGGGAGACATTGTATAATTCAGCAGAGTGCACAGGGAGACAGTGTATAATTCAGCAGAGTGCACAGGGAGAGACTGTATAATTCAGCAGAGTGCACAGGGACACTGTATAATTCAGCAGAGTGCACGGGATAGACACTGTATACTTCAGCAGAGTGCACGGGGAGACACTGTATAATTCAGCAGAGTGCACGGGGACACTGTATAATTCAGCAAAGTGCACGGGGAGACACTGCATAATTCAGCAGAGTGCACGGGGACACTGTATAATTCAGCAGAGTGCACGGGGAGACTCTGTATAATTTAGCAGAGTGCGCGGGGACACTGTATAATTCTGCAGGGTGCTCTGGGGGATTCTGTATAATTCAGCAGAGTGCACAGGCAGACACTGTATAATTCAGCAGAGTGCGCTGGGACACTGTATAATTCAGCAGAGTGCGTGGGGAGACACAGCATAATTCAGCAGGGTGCACAGGGAGACACTGTATAATTCAGCAGGGTGCACAGGGAGACACTGTATAATTCAGCAGGGTGCACAGGGAGACACGTATAATTCAGCAGGGTGCACGGGGAGACACTGTATAATTCAGCAGAGTGCACGGGGAGACACTGTATAATTCAGCAGAGTGCACGGGGACACTGTATAATACAGCAGAGTGCACGGGGAGACACTGTATAATTCAGCAGAGTGCACAGGGAGACAGTGTATAATTCAGCAGAGTGCACAGGGATACACTGTATAATTCAGCAGAGTGCACAGGGACACTGTATAATTCAGCAGAATGCACGGGGAGACACTGTATAATTCAGCAGAGTGCACAGGGAGACAGTGTATAATTCAGCAGAGTGCACAGGGAGAGACTGTATAATTCAGCAGAGTGCACAGGGACACTGTATAATTCAGCAGAGTGCACGGGATAGACACTGTATACTTCAGCAGAATGCACTGGGAGACACTGTATAATTCAGCAGAGTGCACGGGGACACTGTATAATTCAGCAGATTGCACGGGGAGACACTGTATAATTCAGCAGGGTGCACAGGGAGACACTGTATAATTCAGCAGAGTGCACAGGGAGACACTGTATAATTCAGCAGAGTGCACGGGGAGACACTGTATAATTCAGCAGAGTGCACGGGGACACTGTATAATTCAGCAGAGTGCACGGGGAGACACTGTATAATTCAGCAGAGTGCGCGGGGACACTGTATAATTCAGCAGAGTGCACGGGGAGACAATATATAATTCAGCAGAGTGCACGGGGACACTGTATAATTCAGCAGAGTGCACGGGGAGACACTGTATAATTCAGCAGAGTGCGCTGGGAAACTGTATAATTCTGCAGGGTGCTCTGGGGGATTCTGTATAATTCAGCAGAGTGCACAGGGAGACACTGTATAACTCAGCAGAGTGCACGGGCAGACTCTGTATAATTCAGCAGAGTGCGCGGGGACACTGTATATTTCTGCAGGGTGCTCTGGGGGATTCTGTATAATTCAGCAGAGTGCACAGGGAAACACTGTATAATTCAGCAGAGTGCACGGGGAGACACTGTATAATTCAGCAGAGTGCACGGGGACACTGTATAATTCAGCAGATTGCACGGGGAGACACTGTATAATTCAGCAGGGTGCACAGGGAGACACTGTATAATTCAGCAGAGTGCACAGGGAGACACTGTATAATTCAGCAGAGTGCATGGAGCGCACTGTATAATTCAGCAGGGTGCACAGGGAGACACGTATAATTCAGCAGAGTGCGCGGGGTGACACTGTATAATTCAGCAGAGTGCACGGGGAGACACTGTATAATTCAGCAGAGTGCGCGGGGACACTGTATAATTCAGCAGAGTGCACGGTGAGACACTATATAATTCAGCAGAGTGCACGGGGAGACACTGTGTAATTCAGCAGAGTGCGCTGGGAAACTGTATAATTCTGCAGGGTGCTCTGGGGGATTCTGTATAATTCAGCAGAGTGCACAGGGAGACACTGTATAATTCAGCAGAGTGCACGGGGACACTGTATAATTCAGCAGAGTGCGTGGGGAGACACTGCATAATTCAGCAGGGTGCACAGGGAGACACTGTATAATTCAGCAGGGTGCACAGGGAGACATGTAAAATTCAGCAGATTGCATGGGGAGACACTGTATAATTCAGCAGAGTGCATGGGGAGACACTGTATAATTCAGCAGAGTGCATGGGGACACTGTATAATTCAGCAGATTGCACGGGGAGACACTGTATAATTCAGCAGGGTGCACAGGGAGACACTGTATAATTCAGCAGAGTGCACGGGGACACTGTATAATTCAGCAGAGTGCGTGGGGAGACACTGCATAATTCAGCAGGGTGCACAGGGAGACACTGTATAATTCAGCAGGGTGCACAGGGAGACACGTATAATTCAGCAGGGTGCACGGGGGGACACTGTATAATTCAGCAGAGTGCACGGGGAGACACTGTATAATTCAGCAGAGTGCACAGGGATACACTGTATAATTCAGCAGAGTGCACGGGGAGACACTGTATAATTCAGCAGAGTGCACAGGGAGACAGTGTATAATTCAGCAGGGTGCACAGGGAGACACTGTATAATTCAGCAGATGGACAGGGAGACACTGTATAATTCAGCAGAGTGCACAGGGAGACACATATAACTCAGCAGGGTGCATGGGGAGACACTGTATAATTCAGCAGAGTGCACGGGGAGAAACTGTATAATTCAGCAGAGTGCACGGGGACACTGTATAATTCAGCAGAGTGCACGGGGAGACACTGTATAATTCAGCAGAGTGCAGAGGGAGACAGTGTATAATTCAGCAGAGTGCACAGGGATACACTGTATAATTCAGCAGAGTGCACGGGGAGACACTGTATAATTCAGCAGAGTGCACAGGGAGACAGTGTATAATTCAGCAGAGTGCACAGGGAGAGACTGTATAATTCAGCAGAGTGCACAGGGACACTGTATAATTCAGCAGAGTGCACGGGATAGACACTGTATACTTCAGCAGAGTGCACGGGGAGACACTGTATAATTCAGCAGAGTGCACGGGGACACTGTATAATTCAGCAAAGTGCACGGGGAGCCACTGCATAATTCAGCAGAGTGCACGGGGACACTGTATAATTCAGCAGAGTGCACGGGGAGACTCTGTATAATTCAGCAGAGTGCGCGGGGACACTGTATAATTCAGCAGAGTGCGTGGGGAGACACAGCATAATTCAGCAGGGTGCACAGGGAGACACTGTATAATTCAGCAGGGTGCACAGGGAGACACTGTATAATTCAGCAGGGTGCACAGGGAGACACGTATAATTCAGCAGGGTGCACGGGGAGACACTGTATAATTCAGCAGAGTGCACGGGGAGACAGTGTATAATTCAGCAGAGTGCACGGGGACACTGTATAATACAGCAGAGTGCACGGGGAGACACTGTATAATTCAGCAGAGTGCACAGGGAGACAGTGTATAATTCAGCAGAGTGCACAGGGATACACTGTACAATTCAGCAGAGTGCACAGGGACACTGTATAATTCAGCAGAGTGCACGGGGAGACACTGTATAATTCAGCAGAGTGCACAGGGAGACAGTGTATAATTCAGCAGAGTGCACAGGGAGAGACTGTATAATTCAGCAGAGTGCACAGGGACACTGTATAATTCAGCAGAGTGCACGGGATAGACACTGTATACTTCAGCAGAGTGCACGGGGAGACACTGTATAATTCAGCAGAGTGCACGGGGACACGGTATAATTTAGCAGATTGCACGGGGAGACACTGTATAATTCAGCAGGGTGCACAGGGAGACACTGTATAATTCAGCAGAGTGCACGGGGAGACACTGTATAATTCAGCAGAGTGCACGGGGACACTGTATAATTCAGCAGAGTGCACGGGGAGACACTGTATAATTCAGCAGAGTGCGCGGGGACACTGTATAATTCAGCAGAGTGCACGGGGAGACACTATATAATTCAGCAGAGTGCACGGGGACACTGTATAATTCAGCAGAGTGCACGGGGAGACACTGTATAATTCAGCAGAGTGCGCTGGGAAACTGTATAATTCTGCAGGGTGCTCTGGGGGATTCTGTATAATTCAGCAGAGTGCACAGGGAGACACTGTATAATTCAGCAGAGTGCACGGGGACACTGTATAATTCAGCAGAGTGCGTGGGGAGACACTGCATAATTCAGCAGGGTGCACAGGGAGACACTGTATAATTCAGCAGGGTGCACAGGGAGACATGTAAAATTCAGCAGATTGCATGGGGAGACACTGTATAATTCAGCAGAGTGCACGGGGAGACACTGTATAATCCAGCAGAGTGCACGGGGACACTGTATAATTCAGCAGATTGCATAGGGAGACACTGTATAATTCAGCAGGGTGCACAGGGAGACACTGTATAATTCAGCAGAGTGCACAGGGAGACACTGTATAATTCAGCAGAGTGCATGGAGCGCACTGCATAATTCAGCAGGGTGCACAGGGAGACACGTATAATTCAGCAGAGTGCGCGGGGTGACACTGTATAATTCAGCAGAGTGCACGGGGAGACAGTGTATAATTCAGCAGAGTGCACAGGGATACACTGTATAATTCAGCAGAGTGCACGGGGAGACACTGTATAATTCAGCAGGGTGCACAGGGAGACACTGTATAATTCAGCAGAGTGCACAGGGAGACACTGTATAATTCAGCAGAGTGCACGGGGAGACTCTGTATAATTCAGCAGAGTGCGCGGGGACACTGTATATTTCTGCAGGGTGCTCTGGGTGATTCTGTATAATTCAGCAGAGTGCACAGGGATACACTGTACAATTCAGCAGAGTGCACAGGGACACTGTATAATTCAGCAGAGTGCACGGGGAGACACTGTATAATTCAGCAGAGTGCACAGGGAGACAGTGTATAATTCAGCAGAGTGCACAGGGAGAGACTGTATAATTCAGCAGAGTGCACAGGGACACTGTATAATTCAGCAGAGTGCACGGGATAGACACTGTATACTTCAGCAGAGTGCACGGGGAGACACTGTATAATTCAGCAGAGTGCACGGGGACACTGTATAATTCAGCAGATTGTACGGGGAGACACTGTATTATTCAGCAGGGTGCACAGGGAGACACTGTATAATTCAGCAGAGTGCACAGGGAGACACTGTATAATTCAGCAGAGTGCACGGGGAGACACTGTATAATTCAGCAGAGTGCACGGGGACACTGTATAATTCAGCAGAGTGCACGGGGAGACACTGTATAATTCAGCAGAGTGCGCGGGGACACTGTATAATTCAGCAGAGTGCACGGGGGGACACTATATAATTCAGCAGAGTGCACGGGGACACTGTATAATTCAGCAGAGTGCACGGGGAGACACTGTATAATTCAGCAGAGTGCGCTGGGAAACTGTATAATTCTGCAGGGTGCTCTGGGGGATTCTGTATAATTCAGCAGAGTGCACAGGGAGACACTGTATAATTCAGCAGAGTGCACGGGGACACTGTATAATTCAGCAGAGTGCGTGGGGAGACACTGCATAATTCAGCAGGGTGCACAGGGAGACACTGTATAATTCAGCAGGGTGCACAGGGAGACATGTAAAATTCAGCAGATTGCATGGGGAGACACTGTATAATTCAGCAGAGTGCACGGGGAGACACTGTATAATTCAGCAGAGTGCACGGGGACACTGTATAATTCAGCAGATTGCACGGGGAGACACTGTATAATTCAGCAGGGTGCACAGGGAGACACTGTATAATTCAGCAGAGTGCACAGGGAGACACTGTATAATTCAGCAGAGTGCATGGAGCGCACTGCATAATTCAGCAGGGTGCACAGGGAGACACGTATAATTCAGCAGAGTGCGCGGGGTGACACTGTATAATTCAGCAGAGTGCACGGGGAGACAGTGTATAATTCAGCAGAGTGCACAGGGATACACTGTATAATTCAGCAGAGTGCACGGGGAGACACTGTATAATTCAGCAGGGTTCACAGGGAGACACTGTATAATTCAGCAGAGTGCACAGGGAGACACTGTATAATTCAGCAGAGTGCACGGGGAGACTCTGTATAATTCAGCAGAGTGCGCGGGGACACTGTATATTTCTGCAGGGTGCTCTGGGGGATTCTGTATAATTCAGCAGAGTGCACAGGGAAACACTGTATAATTCAGCAGAGTGCACGGGGACACTGTATAATTCAGCAGAGTGCGTGGGGAGACACTGCATAATTCAGCAGGGTGCACAGGGAGACACTGTATAATTCAGCAGGGTGCACGGCGAGACTCTGTATAATTCAGCAGAGTGCGCGGGGACACTGTATATTTCTGCAGGGTGCTCTGGGTGATTCTGTATAATTCAGCAGAGTGCACAGGGAAACACTGTATAATTCAGCAGAGTGCACGGGGACACTGTATAATTCAGCAGGGTGCACAGGGAGACACGTATAATTCAGCAGGGTGCACGGGGAGACACTGTATAATTCAGCAGAGTGCACGGGGAGACACTGTATAATTCAGCAGAGTGCACGGGGACACTGTATAATTCAGCAGAGTGCACGGGGAGACACTGTATAATTCAGCAGAGTGCGCGGGGACACTGTATAATTCAGCAGAGTGCACGTGGAGACACTATATAATTCAGCAGAGTGCACGGGGACACTGTATAATTCAGCAGAGTGCACGGGGAGACACTGTATAATTCAGCAGAGTGCGCTGGGAAACTGTATAATTCTGCAGGGTGCTCTGGGGGATTCTGTATAATTCAGCAGTGTGCACAGGGAGACACTGTATAATTCAGCAGAGTGCACGGGGACACTGTATAATTCAGCAGAGTGCGTGGGGAGACACTGCATAATTCAGCAGGGTGCACAGGGAGACACTGTATAATTCAGCAGGGTGCACAGGGAGACATGTAAAATTCAGCAGATTGCATGGGGAGACACTGTATAATTCAGCAGAGTGCATGGGAAGACACTGTATAATTCAGCAGAGTGCATGGGGACACTGTATAATTCAGCAGATTGCACGGGGAGACACTGTATAATTCAGCAGGGTGCACAGGGAGACACTGTATAATTCAGCAGAGTGCACGGGGACACTGTATAATTCAGCAGAGTGCGTGGGGAGACACTGCATAATTCAGCAGGGTGCACAGGGAGACACTGTATAATTCAGCAGGGTGCACAGGGAGACACGTATAATTCAGCAGGGTGCACGGGGAGACACTGTATAATTCAGCAGAGTGCACGGGGAGACACTGTATAATTCAGCAGAGTGCACGGGGACACTGTATAATTCAGCAGAGTGCACGGGGAGACAGTGTATAATTCAGCAGAGTGCACAGGGACACTGTATAATTCAGCAGAGTGCACTGGATAGACACTGTATACTTCAGCAGAGTGCACGGGGAGACACTGTATAATTCAGCAGAGTGCACGGGGACACTGTATAATTCAGCAGATTGCACGGGGAGACACTGTATAATTAAGCAGGGTGCACAGGGAGACACTGTATAATTCAGCAGATGGACAGGGAGACACTGTATAATTCAGCAGAGTGCATGGAGCGCACTGTATAATTCAGCAGGGTGCACAGGGAGACACGTATAATTCAGCAGAGTGCGCGGGGTGACACTGTATAATTCAGCAGAGTGCACGGGGACACTGTATAATTCAGCAAAGTGCACGGGGAGACACTGCATAATTCAGCAGAGTGCACGGGGACACTGTATAATTCAGCAGAGTGCACGGGGAGACTCTGTATAATTCAGCAGAGTGCGCGGGGACACTGTATAATTCTGCAGGGTGCTCTGGGGGATTCTGTATAATTCAGCAGAGTGCACAGGCAGACACTGTATAATTCAGCAGAGTGCGCTGGGACACTGTATAATTCAGCAGAGTGCGTGGGGAGACACAGCATAATTCAGCAGGGTGCACAGGGAGACACTGTATAATTCAGCAGGGTGCACAGGGAGACACTGTATAATTCAGCAGGGTGCACAGGGAGACACGTATAATTCAGCAGGGTGCACGGGGAGACACTGTATAATTCAGCAGAGTGCACGGGGAGACACTGTATAATTCAGCAGAGTGCACGGGGACACTGTATAATACAGCAGAGTGCACGGGGAGACACTGTATAATTCAGCAGAGTGCACGGGGAGACAGTGTATAATTCAGCAGAGTGCACAGGGATACACTGTATAATTCAGCAGAGTGCACAGGGACACTGTATAATTCAGCAGAGTGCACGGGGAGACACTGTATAATTCAGCAGAGTGCACAGGGAGAGACTGTATAATTCAGCAGAGTGCACAGGGACACTGTATAATTCAGCAGAGTGCACGGGGTAGACACTGTATACTTCAGCAGAGTGCACGGGGAGACACTGTATAATTCAGCAGAGTGCACGGGGACACTGTATAATTCAGCAGATTGCACGGGGAGACACTGTATAATTCAGCAGGGTGCACAGGGAGACACTGTATAATTCAGCAGAGTGCACAGGGAGACACTGTATAATTCAGCAGAGTGCACGGGGAGACACTGTATAATTCAGCAGAGTGCACGGGGACACTGTATAATTCAGCAGAGTGCACGGGGAGACACTGTATAATTCAGCAGAGTGCGCGGGGACACTGTATAATTCAGCAGAGTGCACGGGGAGACACTATATAATTCAGCAGAGTGCACGGGGACACTGTATAATTCAGCAGAGTGCACGGGGAGACACTGTATAATTCAGCAGAGTGCGCTGGGAAACTGTATAATTCTGCAGGGTGCTCTGGGGGATTCTGTATAATTCAGCAGAGTGCACAGGGAGACACTGTATAATTCAGCAGAGTGCACGGGGACACTGTATAATTCAGCAGAGTGCGTGGGGAGACACTGCATAATTCAGCAGGGTGCACAGGGAGACACTGTATAATTCAGCAGGGTGCACAGGGAGACATGTAAAATTCAGCAGATTGCATGGGGAGACACTGTATAATTCAGCAGAGTGCACGGGGAGACACTGTATAATTCAGCAGAGTGCATGGGGACACTGTATAATTCAGCAGATTGCACGGGGAGACACTGTATAATTCAGCAGGGTGCACAGGGAGACACTGTATAATTCAGCAGAGTGCACAGGGAGACACTGTATAATTCAGCAGAGTGCATGGAGCGCACTGCATAATTCAGCAGGGTGCACAGGGAGACACGTATAATTCAGCAGAGTGCGCGGGGTGACACTGTATAATTCAGCAGAGTGCACGGGGAGACAGTGTATAATTCAGCAGAGTGCACAGGGATACACTGTATAATTCAGCAGAGTGCACGGGGAGACACTGTATAATTCAGCAGGGTGCACAGGGAGACACTGTATAATTCAGCAGAGTGCACAGGGAGACACTGTATAATTCAGCAGAGTGCACGGGGAGACTCTGTATAATTCAGCAGAGTGCGCGGGGACACTGTATATTTCTGCAGGGTGCTCTGGGGGATTCTGTATAATTCAGCAGAGTGCACAGGGAAACACTGTATAATTCAGCAGAGTGCACGGGGACACTGTATAATTCAGCAGAGTGCGTGGGGAGACACTGCATAATTCAGCCGGGTGCACAGGGAGACACTGTATAATTCAGCAGGGTGCACAGGGAGACACGTATAATTCAGCAGGGTGCACGGGGAGACACTGTATAATTCAGCAGAGTGCACGGGGAGACACTGTATAATTCAGCAGAGTGCACGGGGACACTGTATAATTCAGCAGAGTGCACGGGGAGACACTGTATAATTCAGCAGAGTGCGCGGGGACACTGTATAATTCAGCAGAGTGCACGGGGAGACACTACATAATTCAGCAGAGTGCACGGGGACACTGTATAATTCAGCAGAGTGCACGGGGAGACACTGTATAATTCAGCAGAGTGCGCTGGGAAACTGTATAATTCTGCAGGGTGCTCTGGGACACTGTATAATTCAGCAGAGTGCACGGGATAGACACTGTATACTTCAGCAGAGTGCACGGGGAGACACTGTATAATTCAGCAGAGTGCACGGGGACACTGTATAATTCAGCAGAGTGCGCGGGAAAACTGTATAATTCTGCAGGGTGCTCTGGGGGATTCTGTATAATTCAGCAGAGTGCACAGGGAGACACTGTATAATTCAGCAGAGTGCACGGGGAGACACTGTATAATTCAGCAGAGTGCGCGGGGACACTGTATAATTCTGCAGGGTGCTCTGGGGGATTCTGTATAATTCAGCAGAGTGCACAGGGAGACACTGTATAATTCAGCAGAGTGCATGGGGAGACACTGCATAATTCAGCAGGGTGCACAGGGAGACACTGTATAATTCAGCAGGGTGCACAGGGAGACACGTATAATTCAGCAGGGTGCACGGGGAGACACTGTATAATTCAGCAGAGTGCGTGGGGAGACACTGCATAATTCAGCAGGGTGCACAGGGAGACACTGTATAATTCAGCAGGGTGCACAGGGAGACACGTATAATTCAGCAGGGTGCACGGGGAGACACTGTATAATTCAGCAGAGTGCACGGGGAGACACTGTATAATTCAGCAGAGTGCACGGGGACACTGTATAATACAGCAGAGTGCACGGGGAGACACTGTATAATTCAGCACAGTGCACAGGGAGACAGTGTATAATTCAGCAGAGTGCACAGGGATACACTGTATAATTCAGCAGAGTGCACAGGGACACTGTATAATTCAGCAGAGTGCACGGGGAGACACTGTATAATTCAGCAGAGTGCACAGGGAGACAGTGTATAATTCAGCAGAGTGCACAGGGAGAGACTGTATAATTCAGCAGAGTGCACAGAGACACTGTATAATTCAGCAGAGTGCACGGGATAGACACTGTATACTTCAGCAGAGTGCACGGGGAGACACTGTATAATTCAGCAGAGTGCACGGGGACACTGTATAATTCAGCAGAGTGCGCGGGAAAACTGTATAATTCTGCAGGGTGCTCTGGGGGATTCTGTGTAATTCAGCAGAGTGCACAGGGAGACACTGTATAATTCAGCAGAGTGCACGGGGAGACACTGTATAATTCTGCAGGGTGCTCTGGGGGATTCTGTATAATTCAGCAGAGTGCACAGGGAGACACTGTATAATTCAGCAGAGTGCATGGGGAGACACTGCATAATTCAGCAGGGTGCACAGGGAGACACTGTATAATTCAGCAGGGTGCACAGGGAGACACGTATAATTCAGCAGGGTGCACGGGGAGACACTGTATAATTCAGCAGAGTGCGTGGGGAGACACTGCATAATTCAGCAGGGTGCACAGGGAGACACTGTATAATTCAGCAGGGTGCACAGGGAGACACGTATAATTCAGCAGGGTGCACGGGGAGACACTGTATAATTCAGCAGAGTGCACGGGGAGACACTGTATAATTCAGCAGAGTGCACGGGGACACTGTATAATACAGCAGAGTGCACGGGGAGACACTGTATAATTCAGCACAGTGCACAGGGAGACAGTGTATAATTCAGCAGAGTGCACAGGGATACACTGTATAATTCAGCAGAGTGCACAGGGACACTGTATAATTCAGCAGAGTGCACGGGGAGACACTGTATAATTCAGCAGAGTGCACAGGGAGACTGTATAATTCAGCAGAGTGCACAGGGAGAGACTGTATAATTCAGCAGAGTGCACAGGGACACTGTATAATTCAGCAGAGTGCACGGGATAGACACTGTATACTTCAGCAGAGTGCACGGGGAGACACTGTATAATTCAGCAGAGTGCACGGGGACACTGTATAATTCAGCAGATTGCACGGGGAGACATTGTATAATTCAGCAGGGTGCACAGGGAGACACTGTATAATTCAGCAGAGTGCACAGGGAGACACTGTATAATTCAGCAGAGTGCACGGGGAGACTGTATAATTCAGCAGAGTGCGCGGGGACACTGTATAATTCAGCACAGTGCGTGGGGAGACACTGCATAATTCAGCAGGGTGCACAGGGAGACACTGTATAATTCAGCAGGGTGCACAGGGAGACACGTATAATTCAGCAGGGTGCACGGGGAGACACTGTATAATTCAGCAGAGTGCACGGGGAGACACTGTATAATTCAGCAGAGTGCACAGGGATACACTGTATAATTCAGCAGAGTGCACGGGGAGACTGTATAATTCAGCAGAGTGCGCGGGGACACTGTATAATTCTGCAGGGTGCTCTGGGGGATTCTGTATAATTCAGCAGAGTGCACAGGGAGACACTGTATAATTCAGCAGAGTGCGCGGGGACACTGTATAATTCAGCAGAGTGCGTGGGGAGACACTGCATAATTCAGCAGGGTGCACAGGGAGACACGTATAATTCAGCAGGGTGCACGGGGAGACACTGTATAATTCAGCAGAGTGCACGGGGAGACACTGTATAATTCAGCAGAGTGCACAGGGAGACAGTGTATAATTCAGCAGAGTGCACAGGGAGACACTGTATAATTCAGCAGGGCGCACAGGGAGACACGTATAATTCAGCAGGGTGCACGGGGAGACACTGTATAATTCAGCAGAATGCACGGGGAGACACTGTATAATTCAGCAGAGTGCACGGGGACACTATAATTCAGCAGAGTGCACAGGGAGACACTGTATAATTCAGCAGAGTGCACAGGGAGACACTGTATAATTCAGCAGGGTGCACAGGGAGACACGTATAATTCAGCAGGGTGCACGGGGAGACACTGTATAATTCAGCAGAGTGCACGGGGAGACACTGTATAATTCAGCAGAGTGCACGGGGAGACACTGTATAATTCAGCAGAGTGCACGGGGACACTGTATAATTCAGCAGAGTGCACGGGGAGACACTATATAATTCAGCAGAGTGCACGGGGAGACAGTGTATAATTCAGCAGAGTGCACAGGGATACACTGTATAATTCAGCAGAGTGCACGGGGAGACACTGTATAATTCAGCAGAGTGCACAGGGAGACAGTGTATAATTCAGCAGAGTGCACAGGGAGAGACTGTATAATTCAGCAGAGTGCACAGGGACACTGTATAATTCAGCAGAGTGCACGGGATAGACACTGTATACTTCAGCAGAGTGCACGGGGAGACACTGTATAATTCAGCAGAGTGCACGGGGACACTGTATAATTCAGCAGAGTGCGCGGGAAAACTGTATAATTCTGCAGGGTGCTCTGGGGGATTCTGTATAATTCAGCAGAGTGCACAGGGAGACACTGAATAATTCAGCAGAGTGCACGGGGAGACACTGTATAATTCAGCAGAGTGCGCGGGGACACTGTATAATTCTGCAGGGTGCTCTGGGGGATTCTGTATAATTCAGCAGAGTGCACAGGGAGACACTGTATAATTCAGCAGAGTGCATGGGGAGACACTGCATAATTCAGCAGGGTGCACAGGGGGACACTGTATAATTCAGCAGGGTGCACAGGGAGACACGTATAATTCAGCAGGGTGCACGGGGAGACACTGTATAATTCAGCAGAGTGCGTGGGGAGACACTGCATAATTCAGCAGGGTGCACAGGGAGACACTGTATAATTCAGCAGGGTGCACAGGGAGACACGTATAATTCAGCAGGGTGCACGGGGAGACACTGTATAATTCAGCAGAGTGCACGGGGAGACACTGTATAATTCAGCAGAGTGCACGGGGACACTGTATAATACAGCAGAGTGCACGGGGAGACACTGTATAATTCAGCACAGTGCACAGGGAGACAGTGTATAATTCAGCAGAGTGCACAGGGATACACTGTATAATTCAGCAGAGTGCACAGGGACACTGTATAATTCAGCAGAGTGCACGGGGAGACACTGTATAATTCAGCAGAGTGCACAGGGAGACAGTGTATAATTCAGCAGAGTGCACAGGGAGAGACTGTATAATTCAGCAGAGTGCATAGGGACACTGTATAATTCAGCAGAGTGCACGGGATAGACACTGTATACTTCAGCAGAGTGCACGGGGAGACACTGTATAATTCAGCAGAGTGCACAGGGAGACACTGTATAATTCAGCAGAGTGTACGGGGAGACTGTATAATTCAGCAGAGTGCGCGGGGACACTGTATAATTCTGCAGGGTGCTCTGGGGGATTCTGTATAATTCAGCAGAGTGCGCGGGGACACTGTATAATTCAGCACAGTGCGTGGGGAGACACTGCATAATTCAGCAGGGTGCACAGGGAGACACTGTATAATTCAGCAGGGTGCACAGGGAGACACGTATAATTCAGCAGGGTGCACGGGGAGACACTGTATAATTCAGCAGAGTGCACGGGGAGACTGTATAATTCAGCAGAGTGCGCGGGGACACTGTATAATTCTGCAGGGTGCTCTGGGGGATTCTGTATAATTCAGCAGAGTGCACAGGGAGGCACTGTATAATTCAGCAGAGTGCGCGGGGACACTGTATAATTCAGCAGAGTGCGTGGGGAGACACTGCATAATTCAGCAGGGTGCACAGGGAGACACGTATAATTCAGCAGGGTGCACGGGGAGACACTGTATAATTCAGCAGAGTGCACGGGGAGACACTGTATAATTCAGCAGAGTGCACAGGGAGACAGTGTATAATTCAGCAGAGTGCACAGGGTGACACTGTATAATTCAGCAGAGTGCGTGGGGAGACACTGCATAATTCAGCAGGGTGCACAGGGAGACACTGTATAATTCAGCAGGGTGCACAGGGAGACACGTATAATTCAGCAGGGTGCACGGGGAGACACTGTATAATTCAGCAGAGTGCACGGGGAGACACTGTATAATTCAGCAGAGTGCACGGGGACACTGTATAATACAGCAGAGTGCACGGGGAGACACTGTATAATTCAGCACAGTGCACAGGGAGACAGTGTATAATTCAGCAGAGTGCACAGGGATACACTGTATAATTCAGCAGAGTGCACAGGGACACTGTATAATTCAGCAGAGTGCACGGGGAGACACTGTATAATTCAGCAGAGTGCACAGGGAGACTGTATAATTCAGCAGAGTGCACAGGGAGAGACTGTATAATTCAGCAGAGTGCACAGGGACACTGTATAATTCAGCAGAGTGCACGGGATAGACACTGTATACTTCAGCAGAGTGCACGGGGAGACACTGTATAATTCAGCAGAGTGCACGGGGACACTGTATAATTCAGCAGATTGCACGGGGAGACATTGTATAATTCAGCAGGGTGCACAGGGAGACACTGTATAATTCAGCAGAGTGCACAGGGGGACACTGTATAATTCAGCAGAGTGCACGGGGAGACTGTATAATTCAGCAGAGTGCGCGGGGACACTGTATAATTCAGCACAGTGCGTGGGGAGACACTGCATAATTCAGCAGGGTGCACAGGGAGACACTGTATAATTCAGCAGGGTGCACAGGGAGACACGTATAATTCAGCAGGGTGCACGGGGAGACACTGTATAATTCAGCAGAGTGCACGGGGAGACACTGTATAATTCAGCAGAGTGCACAGGGATACACTGTATAATTCAGCAGAGTGCACGGGGAGACTGTATAATTCAGCAGAGTGCGCGGGGACACTGTATAATTCTGCAGGGTGCTCTGGGGGATTCTGTATAATTCAGCAGAGTGCACAGGGAGACACTGTATAATTCAGCAGAGTGCGCGGGGACACTGTATAATTCAGCAGAGTGCGTGGGGAGACACTGCATAATTCAGCAGGGTGCACAGGGAGACACGTATAATTCAGCAGGGTGCACGGGGAGACACTGTATAATTCAGCAGAGTGCACGGGGAGACACTGTATAATTCAGCAGAGTGCACAGGGAGACAGTGTATAATTCAGCAGAGTGCACAGGGAGACACTGTATAATTCAGCAGGGCGCACAGGGAGACACGTATAATTCAGCAGGGTGCACGGGGAGACACTGTATAATTCAGCAGAATGCACGGGGAGACACTGTATAATTCAGCAGAGTGCACGGGGACACTATAATTCAGCAGAGTGCACAGGGAGACACTGTATAATTCAGCAGAGTGCACAGGGAGACACTGTATAATTCAGCAGGGTGCACAGGGAGACACGTATAATTCAGCAGGGTGCACGGGGAGACACTGTATAATTCAGCAGAGTGCACGGGGAGACACTGTATAATTCAGCAGAGTGCACGGGGAGACACTGTATAATTCAGCAGAGTGCACGGGGACACTGTATAATTCAGCAGAGTGCACGGGGAGACACTATATAATTCAGCAGAGTGCACGGGGAGACAGTGTATAATTCAGCAGAGTGCACAGGGATACACTGTATAATTCAGCAGAGTGCACGGGGAGACACTGTATAATTCAGCAGAGTGCACAGGGAGACAGTGTATAATTCAGCAGAGTGCACAGGGAGAGACTGTATAATTCAGCAGAGTGCACAGGGACACTGTATAATTCAGCAGAGTGCACGGGATAGACACTGTATACTTCAGCAGAGTGCACGGGGAGACACTGTATAATTCAGCAGAGTGCACGGGGACACTGTATAATTCAGCAGAGTGCGCGGGAAAACTGTATAATTCTGCAGGGTGCTCTGGGGGATTCTGTATAATTCAGCAGAGTGCACAGGGAGAAACTGAATAATTCAGCAGAGTGCACGGGGAGACACTGTATAATTCAGCAGAGTGCGCGGGGACACTGTATAATTCTGCAGGGTGCTCTGGGGGATTCTGTATAATTCAGCAGAGTGCACAGGGAGACACTGTATAATTCAGCAGAGTGCATGGGGAGACACTGCATAATTCAGCAGGGTGCACGGGGAGACACTGTATAATTCAGCAGAGTGCGTGGGGAGACACTGCATAATTCAGCAGGGTGCACAGGGAGACACTGTATAATTCAGCAGGGTGCACAGGGAGACACGTATAATTCAGCAGGGTGCACGGGGAGACACTGTATAATTCAGCAGAGTGCACGGGGAGACACTGTATAATTCAGCAGAGTGCACGGGGACACTGTATAATACAGCAGAGTGCACGGGGAGACACTGTATAATTCAGCACAGTGCACAGGGAGACAGTGTATAATTCAGCAGAGTGCACAGGGATACACTGTATAATTCAGCAGAGTGCACAGGGACACTGTATAATTCAGCAGAGTGCACGGGGAGACACTGTATAATTCAGCAGAGTGCACAGGGAGACAGTGTATAATTCAGCAGAGTGCACAGGGAGAGACTGTATAATTCAGCAGAGTGCATAGGGACACTGTATAATTCAGCAGAGTGCACGGGATAGACACTGTATACTTCAGCAGAGTGCACGGGGAGACACTGTATAATTCAGCAGAGTGCACAGGGAGACACTGTATAATTCAGCAGAGTGCACGGGGAGACTGTATAATTCAGCAGAGTGCGCGGGGACACTGTATAATTCTGCAGGGTGCTCTGGGGGATTCTGTATAATTCAGCAGAGTGCGCGGGGGCACTGTATAATTCAGCACAGTGCGTGGGGAGACACTGCATAATTCAGCAGGGTGCACAGGGAGACACTGTATAATTCAGCAGGGTGCACAGGGAGACACGTATAATTCAGCAGGGTGCACGGGGAGACACTGTATAATTCAGCAGAGTGCACGGAGAGACACTGTATAATTCAGCAGAGTGCACAGGGATACACTGTATAATTCAGCAGAGTGCACGGGGAGACTGTATAATTCAGCAGAGTGCGCGGGGACACTGTATAATTCTGCAGGGTGCTCTGGGGGATTCTGTATAATTCAGCAGGGTGCACAGGGAGACACTGTATAATTCAGCAGAGTGCGCGGGGACACTGTATAATTCAGCAGAGTGCGTGGGGAGACACTGCATAATTCAGCAGGGTGCACAGGGAGACACGTATAATTCAGCAGGGTGCACGGGGAGACACTGTATAATTCAGCAGAGTGCACGGGGAGACACTGTATAATTCAGCAGGGTGCACAGGGAGACAGTGTATAATTCAGCAGAGTGCACAGGGTGACACTGTATAATTCAGCAGGGCGCACAGGGAGACACGTATAATTCAGCAGGGTGCACGGGGAGACACTGTATAATTCAGCAGAATGCACGGGGAGACACTGTATAATTCAGCAGAGTGCACGGGGACACTATAATTCAGCAGAGTGCATGGGGAGACACTGTATAATTCAGCAGAGTGCACAGGGATACACTTTATAATTCAGCAGAGTGCACGGGGAGACTGTATAATTCAGCAGAGTGCGCGGGGACACTGTATAATTCTGCAGGGTGCTCTGGGGGATTCTGTATAATTCAGCAGAGTGCACAGGGAGACACTGTATAATTCAGCAGAGTGCGCGGGGACACTGTATAATTCAGCAGAGTGCGTGGGGAGACACTGCATAATTCAGCAGGGTGCACAGGGAGACACGTATAATTCAGCAGGGTGCACGGGGAGACACTGTATAATTCAGCAGAGTGCACGGGGAGACACTGTATAATTCAGCAGAGTGCACAGGGAGACAGTGTATAATTCAGCAGAGTGCACAGGGTGACACTGTATAATTCAGCAGAGTGCGTGGGGAGACACTGCATAATTCAGCAGGGTGCACAGGGAGACACTGTATAATTCAGCAGGGTGCACAGGGAGACACGTATAATTCAGCAGGGTGCACGGGGAGACACTGTATAATTCAGCAGAGTGCACGGGGAGACACTGTATAATTCAGCAGAGTGCACGGGGACACTGTATAATACAGCAGAGTGCACGGGGAGACACTGTATAATTCAGCACAGTGCACAGGGAGACAGTGTATAATTCAGCAGAGTGCACAGGGATACACTGTATAATTCAGCAGAGTGCACAGGGACACTGTATAATTCAGCAGAGTGCACGGGGAGACACTGTATAATTCAGCAGAGTGCACAGGGAGACTGTATAATTCAGCAGAGTGCACAGGGAGAGACTGTATAATTCAGCAGAGTGCACAGGGACACTGTATAATTCAGCAGAGTGCACGGGATAGACACTGTATACTTCAGCAGAGTGCACGGGGAGACACTGTATAATTCAGCAGAGTGCACGGGGACACTGTATAATTCAGCAGATTGCACGGGGAGACATTGTATAATTCAGCAGGGTGCACAGGGAGACACTGTATAATTCAGCAGAGTGCACAGGGAGACACTGTATAATTCAGCAGAGTGCATAGGGACACTGTATAATTCAGCAGAGTGCACGGGATAGACACTGTATACTTCAGCAGAGTGCACGGGGAGACACTGTATAATTCAGCAGAGTGCACAGGGAGACACTGTATAATTCAGCAGAGTGTACGGGGAGACTGTATAATTCAGCAGAGTGCGCGGGGACACTGTATAATTCTGCAGGGTGCTCTGGGGGATTCTGTATAATTCAGCAGAGTGCGCGGGGACACTGTATAATTCAGCACAGTGCGTGGGGAGACACTGCATAATTCAGCAGGGTGCACAGGGAGACACTGTATAATTCAGCAGGGTGCACAGGGAGACACGTATAATTCAGCAGGGTGCACGGGGAGACACTGTATAATTCAGCAGAGTGCACGGGGAGACTGTATAATTCAGCAGAGTGCGCGGGGACACTGTATAATTCTGCAGGGTGCTCTGGGGGATTCTGTATAATTCAGCAGAGTGCACAGGGAGGCACTGTATAATTCAGCAGAGTGCGCGGGGACACTGTATAATTCAGCAGAGTGCGTGGGGAGACACTGCATAATTCAGCAGGGTGCACAGGGAGACACGTATAATTCAGCAGGGTGCACGGGGAGACACTGTATAATTCAGCAGAGTGCACGGGGAGACACTGTATAATTCAGCAGAGTGCACAGGGAGACAGTGTATAATTCAGCAGAGTGCACAGGGTGACACTGTATAATTCAGCAGAGTGCGTGGGGAGACACTGCATAATTCAGCAGGGTGCACAGGGAGACACTGTATAATTCAGCAGGGTGCACAGGGAGACACGTATAATTCAGCAGGGTGCACGGGGAGACACTGTATAATTCAGCAGAGTGCACGGGGAGACACTGTATAATTCAGCAGAGTGCACGGGGACACTGTATAATACAGCAGAGTGCACGGGGAGACACTGTATAATTCAGCACAGTGCACAGGGAGACAGTGTATAATTCAGCAGAGTGCACAGGGATACACTGTATAATTCAGCAGAGTGCACAGGGACACTGTATAATTCAGCAGAGTGCACGGGGAGACACTGTATAATTCAGCAGAGTGCACAGGGAGACTGTATAATTCAGCAGAGTGCACAGGGAGAGACTGTATAATTCAGCAGAGTGCACAGGGACACTGTATAATTCAGCAGAGTGCACGGGATAGACACTGTATACTTCAGCAGAGTGCACGGGGAGACACTGTATAATTCAGCAGAGTGCACGGGGACACTGTATAATTCAGCAGATTGCACGGGGAGACATTGTATAATTCAGCAGGGTGCACAGGGAGACACTGTATAATTCAGCAGAGTGCACAGGGGGACACTGTATAATTCAGCAGAGTGCACGGGGAGACTGTATAATTCAGCAGAGTGCGCGGGGACACTGTATAATTCAGCACAGTGCGTGGGGAGACACTGCATAATTCAGCAGGGTGCACAGGGAGACACTGTATAATTCAGCAGGGTGCACAGGGAGACACGTATAATTCAGCAGGGTGCACGGGGAGACACTGTATAATTCAGCAGAGTGCACGGGGAGACACTGTATAATTCAGCAGAGTGCACAGGGATACACTGTATAATTCAGCAGAGTGCACGGGGAGACTGTATAATTCAGCAGAGTGCGCGGGGACACTGTATAATTCTGCAGGGTGCTCTGGGGGATTCTGTATAATTCAGCAGAGTGCACAGGGAGACACTGTATAATTCAGCAGAGTGCGCGGGGACACTGTATAATTCAGCAGAGTGCGTGGGGAGACACTGCATAATTCAGCAGGGTGCACAGGGAGACACGTATAATTCAGCAGGGTGCACGGGGAGACACTGTATAATTCAGCAGAGTGCACGGGGAGACACTGTATAATTCAGCAGAGTGCACAGGGAGACAGTGTATAATTCAGCAGAGTGCACAGGGAGACACTGTATAATTCAGCAGGGCGCACAGGGAGACACGTATAATTCAGCAGGGTGCACGGGGAGACACTGTATAATTCAGCAGAATGCACGGGGAGACACTGTATAATTCAGCAGAGTGCACGGGGACACTATAATTCAGCAGAGTGCACAGGGAGACACTGTATAATTCAGCAGAGTGCACAGGGAGACACTGTATAATTCAGCAGGGTGCACAGGGAGACACGTATAATTCAGCAGGGTGCACGGGGAGACACTGTATAATTCAGCAGAGTGCACGGGGAGACACTGTATAATTCAGCAGAGTGCACGGGGAGACACTGTATAATTCAGCAGAGTGCACGGGGACACTGTATAATTCAGCAGAGTGCACGGGGAGACACTATATAATTCAGCAGAGTGCACGGGGAGACAGTGTATAATTCAGCAGAGTGCACAGGGATACACTGTATAATTCAGCAGAGTGCACGGGGAGACACTGTATAATTCAGCAGAGTGCACAGGGAGACAGTGTATAATTCAGCAGAGTGCACAGGGAGAGACTGTATAATTCAGCAGAGTGCACAGGGACACTGTATAATTCAGCAGAGTGCACGGGATAGACACTGTATACTTCAGCAGAGTGCACGGGGAGACACTGTATAATTCAGCAGAGTGCACGGGGACACTGTATAATTCAGCAGAGTGCGCGGGAAAACTGTATAATTCTGCAGGGTGCTCTGGGGGATTCTGTATAATTCAGCAGAGTGCACAGGGAGAAACTGAATAATTCAGCAGAGTGCACGGGGAGACACTGTATAATTCAGCAGAGTGCGCGGGGACACTGTATAATTCTGCAGGGTGCTCTGGGGGATTCTGTATAATTCAGCAGAGTGCACAGGGAGACACTGTATAATTCAGCAGAGTGCATGGGGAGACACTGCATAATTCAGCAGGGTGCACAGGGGGACACTGTATAATTCAGCAGGGTGCACAGGGAGACACGTATAATTCAGCAGGGTGCACGGGGAGACACTGTATAATTCAGCAGAGTGCGTGGGGAGACACTGCATAATTCAGCAGGGTGCACAGGGAGACACTGTATAATTCAGCAGGGTGCACAGGGAGACACGTATAATTCAGCAGGGTGCACGGGGAGACACTGTATAATTCAGCAGAGTGCACGGGGAGACACTGTATAATTCAGCAGAGTGCACGGGGACACTGTATAATACAGCAGAGTGCACGGGGAGACACTGTATAATTCAGCACAGTGCACAGGGAGACAGTGTATAATTCAGCAGAGTGCACAGGGATACACTGTATAATTCAGCAGAGTGCACAGGGACACTGTATAATTCAGCAGAGTGCACGGGGAGACACTGTATAATTCAGCAGAGTGCACAGGGAGACAGTGTATAATTCAGCAGAGTGCACAGGGAGAGACTGTATAATTCAGCAGAGTGCATAGGGACACTGTATAATTCAGCAGAGTGCACGGGATAGACACTGTATACTTCAGCAGAGTGCACGGGGAGACACTGTATAATTCAGCAGAGTGCACAGGGAGACACTGTATAATTCAGCAGAGTGCACGGGGAGACTGTATAATTCAGCAGAGTGCGCGGGGACACTGTATAATTCTGCAGGGTGCTCTGGGGGATTCTGTATAATTCAGCAGAGTGCGCGGGGACACTGTATAATTCAGCACAGTGCGTGGGGAGACACTGCATAATTCAGCAGGGTGCACAGGGAGACACTGTATAATTCAGCAGGGTGCACAGGGAGACACGTATAATTCAGCAGGGTGCACGGGGAGACACTGTATAATTCAGCAGAGTGCACGGAGAGACACTGTATAATTCAGCAGAGTGCACAGGGATACACTGTATAATTCAGCAGAGTGCACGGGGAGACTGTATAATTCAGCAGAGTGCGCGGGGACACTGTATAATTCTGCAGGGTGCTCTGGGGGATTCTGTATAATTCAGCAGGGTGCACAGGGAGACACTGTATAATTCAGCAGAGTGCGCGGGGACACTGTATAATTCAGCAGAGTGCGTGGGGAGACACTGCATAATTCAGCAGGGTGCACAGGGAGACACGTATAATTCAGCAGGGTGCACGGGGAGACACTGTATAATTCAGCAGAGTGCACGGGGAGACACTGTATAATTCAGCAGGGTGCACAGGGAGACAGTGTATAATTCAGCAGAGTGCACAGGGTGACACTGTATAATTCAGCAGGGCGCACAGGGAGACACGTATAATTCAGCAGGGTGCACGGGGAGACACTGTATAATTCAGCAGAATGCACGGGGAGACACTGTATAATTCAGCAGAGTGCACGGGGACACTATAATTCAGCAGAGTGCATGGGGAGACACTGTATAATTCAGCAGAGTGCACAGGGATACACTTTATAATTCAGCAGAGTGCACGGGGAGACTGTATAATTCAGCAGAGTGCGCGGGGACACTGTATAATTCTGCAGGGTGCTCTGGGGGATTCTGTATAATTCAGCAGAGTGCACAGGGAGACACTGTATAATTCAGCAGAGTGCGCGGGGACACTGTATAATTCAGCAGAGTGCGTGGGGAGACACTGCATAATTCAGCAGGGTGCACAGGGAGACACGTATAATTCAGCAGGGTGCACGGGGAGACACTGTATAATTCAGCAGAGTGCACGGGGAGACACTGTATAATTCAGCAGAGTGCACAGGGAGACAGTGTATAATTCAGCAGAGTGCACAGGGTGACACTGTATAATTCAGCAGAGTGCGTGGGGAGACACTGCATAATTCAGCAGGGTGCACAGGGAGACACTGTATAATTCAGCAGGGTGCACAGGGAGACACGTATAATTCAGCAGGGTGCACGGGGAGACACTGTATAATTCAGCAGAGTGCACGGGGAGACACTGTATAATTCAGCAGAGTGCACGGGGACACTGTATAATACAGCAGAGTGCACGGGGAGACACTGTATAATTCAGCACAGTGCACAGGGAGACAGTGTATAATTCAGCAGAGTGCACAGGGATACACTGTATAATTCAGCAGAGTGCACAGGGACACTGTATAATTCAGCAGAGTGCACGGGGAGACACTGTATAATTCAGCAGAGTGCACAGGGAGACTGTATAATTCAGCAGAGTGCACAGGGAGAGACTGTATAATTCAGCAGAGTGCACAGGGACACTGTATAATTCAGCAGAGTGCACGGGATAGACACTGTATACTTCAGCAGAGTGCACGGGGAGACACTGTATAATTCAGCAGAGTGCACGGGGACACTGTATAATTCAGCAGATTGCACGGGGAGACATTGTATAATTCAGCAGGGTGCACAGGGAGACACTGTATAATTCAGCAGAGTGCACAGGGAGACACTGTATAATTCAGCAGAGTGCACGGAGAGACTGTATAATTCAGCAGAGTGCGCGGGGACACTGTATAATTCAGCACAGTGCGTGGGGAGACACTGCATAATTCAGCAGGGTGCACAGGGAGACACTGTATAATTCAGCAGGGTGCACAGGGAGACACGTATAATTCAGCAGGGTGCACGGGGAGACACTGTATAATTCAGCAGAGTGCACGGGGAGACACTGTATAATTCAGCAGAGTGCACAGGGATACACTGTATAATTCAGCAGAGTGCACGGGGAGACTGTATAATTCAGCAGAGTGCGCGGGGACACTGTATAATTCTGCAGGGTGCTCTGGGGGATTCTGTATAATTCAGCAGAGTGCACAGGGAGACACTGTATAATTCAGCAGAGTGCGCGGGGACACTGTATAATTCAGCAGAGTGCGTGGGGAGACACTGCATAATTCAGCAGGGTGCACAGGGAGACACGTATAATTCAGCAGGGTGCACGGGGAGACACTGTATAATTCAGCAGAGTGCACGGGGAGACACTGTATAATTCAGCAGAGTGCACAGGGAGACAGTGTATAATTCAGCAGAGTGCACAGGGAGACACTGTATAATTCAGCAGGGCGCACAGGGAGACACGTATAATTCAGCAGGGTGCACGGGGAGACACTGTATAATTCAGCAGAATGCACGGGGAGACACTGTATACTTCAGCAGAGTGCACGGGGACACTATAATTCAGCAGAGTGCACAGGGAGACACTGTATAATTCAGCAGAGTGCACAGGGAGACACTGTATAATTCAGCAGGGTGCACAGGGAGACACGTATAATTCAGCAGGGTGCACGGGGAGACACTGTATAATTCAGCAGAGTGCACGGGGAGACACTGTATAATTCAGCAGAGTGCACGGGGAGACACTGTATAATTCAGCAGAGTGCACGGGGACACTGTATAATTCAGCAGAGTGCACGGGGAGACACTATATAATTCAGCAGAGTGCACGGGGAGACAGTGTATAATTCAGCAGAGTGCACAGGGATACACTGTATAATTCAGCAGAGTGCACGGGGAGACACTGTATAATTCAGCAGAGTGCACAGGGAGACAGTGTATAATTCAGCAGAGTGCACAGGGAGAGACTGTATAATTCAGCAGAGTGCACAGGGACACTGTATAATTCAGCAGAGTGCACGGGATAGACACTGTATACTTCAGCAGAGTGCACGGGGAGACACTGTATAATTCAGCAGAGTGCACGGGGACACTGTATAATTCAGCAGAGTGCGCGGGAAAACTGTATAATTCTGCAGGGTGCTCTGGGGGATTCTGTATAATTCAGCAGAGTGCACAGGGAGACACTGAATAATTCAGCAGAGTGCACGGGGAGACACTGTATAATTCAGCAGAGTGCGCGGGGACACTGTATAATTCTGCAGGGTGCTCTGGGTGATTCTGTATAATTCAGCAGAGTGCACAGGGAGACACTGTATAATTCAGCAGAGTGCATGGGGAGACACTGCATAATTCAGCAGGGTGCACAGGGGGACACTGTATAATTCAGCAGGGTGCACAGGGAGACACGTATAATTCAGCAGGGTGCACGGGGAGACACTGTATAATTCAGCAGAGTGCGTGGGGAGACACTGCATAATTCAGCAGGGTGCACAGGGAGACACTGTATAATTCAGCAGGGTGCACAGGGAGACACGTATAATTCAGCAGGGTGCATGGGGAGACACTGTATAATTCAGCAGAGTGCTCGGGGAGACACTGTATAATTCAGCAGAGTGCACGGGGACACTGTATAATACAGCAGAGTGCACGGGGAGACACTGTATAATTCAGCACAGTGCACAGGGAGACAGTGTATAATTCAGCAGAGTGCACAGGGATACACTGTATAATTCAGCAGAGTGCACAGGGACACTGTATAATTCAGCAGAGTGCACGGGGAGACACTGTATAATTCAGCAGAGTGCACAGGGAGACTGTATAATTCAGCAGAGTGCACAGGGAGAGACTGTATAATTCAGCAGAGTGCACAGGGACACTGTATAATTCAGCAGAGTGCACGGGATAGACACTGTATACTTCAGCAGAGTGCACGGGGAGACACTGTATAATTCAGCAGAGTGCACGGGGACACTGTATAATTCAGCAGATTGCACGGGGAGACATTGTATAATTCAGCAGGGTGCACAGGGAGACACTGTATAATTCAGCAGAGTGCACAGGGAGACACTGTATAATTCAGCAGAGTGCACGGAGAGACTGTATAATTCAGCAGAGTGCGCGGGGACACTGTATAATTCAGCACAGTGCGTGGGGAGACACTGCATAATTCAGCAGGGTGCACAGGGAGACACTGTATAATTCAGCAGGGTGCACAGGGAGACACGTATAATTCAGCAGGGTGCACGGGGAGACACTGTATAATTCAGCAGAGTGCACGGGGAGACACTGTATAATTCAGCAGAGTGCACAGGGATACACTGTATAATTCAGCAGAGTGCACGGGGAGACTGTATAATTCAGCAGAGTGCGCGGGGACACTGTATAATTCTGCAGGGTGCTCTGGGGGATTCTGTATAATTCAGCAGAGTGCACAGGGAGACACTGTATAATTCAGCAGAGTGCGCGGGGACACTGTATAATTCAGCAGAGTGCGTGGGGAGACACTGCATAATTCAGCAGGGTGCACAGGGAGACACGTATAATTCAGCAGGGTGCACGGGGAGACACTGTATAATTCAGCAGAGTGCACGGGGAGACACTGTATAATTCAGCAGAGTGCACAGGGAGACAGTGTATAATTCAGCAGAGTGCACAGGGAGACACTGTATAATTCAGCAGAGTGCACGGGGACACTGTATAATTCAGCAGAGTGCGCGGGAAAACTGTATAATTCTGCAGGGTGCTCTGGGGGATTCTGTATAATTCAGCAGAGTGCACAGGGAGACACTGAATAATTCAGCAGAGTGCACGGGGAGACACTGTATAATTCAGCAGAGTGCGCGGGGACACTGTATAATTCTGCAGGGTGCTCTGGGTGATTCTGTATAATTCAGCAGAGTGCACAGGGAGACACTGTATAATTCAGCAGAGTGCATGGGGAGACACTGCATAATTCAGCAGGGTGCACAGGGGGACACTGTATAATTCAGCAGGGTGCACAGGGAGACACGTATAATTCAGCAGGGTGCACGGGGAGACACTGTATAATTCAGCAGAGTGCGTGGGGAGACACTGCATAATTCAGCAGGGTGCACAGGGAGACACTGTATAATTCAGCAGGGTGCACAGGGAGACACGTATAATTCAGCAGGGTGCATGGGGAGACACTGTATAATTCAGCAGAGTGCTCGGGGAGACACTGTATAATTCAGCAGAGTGCACGGGGACACTGTATAATACAGCAGAGTGCACGGGGAGACACTGTATAATTCAGCACAGTGCACAGGGAGACAGTGTATAATTCAGCAGAGTGCACAGGGATACACTGTATAATTCAGCAGAGTGCACAGGGACACTGTATAATTCAGCAGAGTGCACGGGGAGACACTGTATAATTCAGCAGAGTGCACAGGGAGACAGTGTATAATTCAGCAGAGTGCACAGGGAGAGACTGTATAATTCAGCAGAGTGCATAGGGACACTGTATAATTCAGCAGAGTGCACGGGATAGACACTGTATACTTCAGCAGAGTGCACGGGGAGACACTGTATAATTCAGCAGAGTGCACAGGGAGACACTGTATAATTCAGCAGAGTGCACGGGGAGACTGTATAATTCAGCAGAGTGCGCGGGGACACTGTATAATTCTGCAGGGTGCTCTGGGGGATTCTGTATAATTCAGCAGAGTGCGCGGGGACACTGTATAATTCAGCACAGTGCGTGGGGAGACACTGCATAATTCAGCAGGGTGCACAGGGAGACACTGTATAATTCAGCAGGGTGCACAGGGAGACACGTATAATTCAGCAGGGTGCACGGGGAGACACTGTATAATTCAGCAGAGTGCACGGAGAGACACTGTATAATTCAGCAGAGTGCACAGGGATACACTGTATAATTCAGCAGAGTGCACGGGGAGACTGTATAATTCAGCAGAGTGCGCGGGGACACTGTATAATTCTGCAGGGTGCTCTGGGGGATTCTGTATAATTCAGCAGAGTGCACAGGGAGACACTGTATAATTCAGCAGAGTGCGCGGGGACACTGTATAATTCAGCAGAGTGCGTGGGGAGACACTGCATAATTCAGCAGGGTGCACAGGGAGACACGTATAATTCAGCAGGGTGCACGGGGAGACACTGTATAATTCAGCAGAGTGCACGGGGAGACACTGTATAATTCAGCAGGGTGCACAGGGAGACAGTGTATAATTCAGCAGAGTGCACAGGGTGACACTGTATAATTCAGCAGGGCGCACAGGGAGACACGTATAATTCAGCAGGGTGCACGGGGAGACACTGTATAATTCAGCAGAGTGCACGGGGAGACACTGTATAATTCAGCAGAGTGCACGGGGACACTGTATAATACAGCAGAGTGCACGGGGAGACACTGTATAATTCAGCACAGTGCACAGGGAGACAGTGTATAATTCAGCAGAGTGCACAGGGATACACTGTATAATTCAGCAGAGTGCACAGGGACACTGTATAATTCAGCAGAGTGCACGGGGAGACACTGTATAATTCAGCAGAGTGCACAGGGAGACTGTATAATTCAGCAGAGTGCACAGGGAGAGACTGTATAATTCAGCAGAGTGCACAGGGACACTGTATAATTCAGCAGAGTGCACGGGATAGACACTGTATACTTCAGCAGAGTGCACGGGGAGACACTGTATAATTCAGCAGAGTGCACGGGGACACTGTATAATTCAGCAGATTGCACGGGGAGACATTGTATAATTCAGCAGGGTGCACAGGGAGACACTGTATAATTCAGCAGAGTGCACAGGGAGACACTGTATAATTCAGCAGAGTGCACGGAGAGACTGTATAATTCAGCAGAGTGCGCGGGGACACTGTATAATTCAGCACAGTGCGTGGGGAGACACTGCATAATTCAGCAGGGTGCACAGGGAGACACTGTATAATTCTGCAGGGTGCTCTGGGGGATTCTGTATAATTCAGCAGAGTGCGCGGGGGCACTGTATAATTCAGCACAGTGCGTGGGGAGACACTGCATAATTCAGCAGGGTGCACAGGGAGACACTGTATAATTCAGCAGGGTGCACAGGGAGACACGTATAATTCAGCAGGGTGCACGGGGAGACACTGTATAATTCAGCAGAGTGCACGGAGAGACACTGTATAATTCAGCAGAGTGCACAGGGATACACTGTATAATTCAGCAGAGTGCACGGGGAGACTGTATAATTCAGCAGAGTGCGCGGGGACACTGTATAATTCTGCAGGGTGCTCTGGGGGATTCTGTATAATTCAGCAGGGTGCACAGGGAGACACTGTATAATTCAGCAGAGTGCGCGGGGACACTGTATAATTCAGCAGAGTGCGTGGGGAGACACTGCATAATTCAGCAGGGTGCACAGGGAGACACGTATAATTCAGCAGGGTGCACGGGGAGACACTGTATAATTCAGCAGAGTGCACGGGGAGACACTGTATAATTCAGCAGGGTGCACAGGGAGACAGTGTATAATTCAGCAGAGTGCACAGGGTGACACTGTATAATTCAGCAGGGCGCACAGGGAGACACGTATAATTCAGCAGGGTGCACGGGGAGACACTGTATAATTCAGCAGAATGCACGGGGAGACACTGTATAATTCAGCAGAGTGCACGGGGACACTATAATTCAGCAGAGTGCATGGGGAGACACTGTATAATTCAGCAGAGTGCACAGGGATACACTTTATAATTCAGCAGAGTGCACGGGGAGACTGTATAATTCAGCAGAGTGCGCGGGGACACTGTATAATTCTGCAGGGTGCTCTGGGGGATTCTGTATAATTCAGCAGAGTGCACAGGGAGACACTGTATAATTCAGCAGAGTGCGCGGGGACACTGTATAATTCAGCAGAGTGCGTGGGGAGACACTGCATAATTCAGCAGGGTGCACAGGGAGACACGTATAATTCAGCAGGGTGCACGGGGAGACACTGTATAATTCAGCAGAGTGCACGGGGAGACACTGTATAATTCAGCAGAGTGCACAGGGAGACAGTGTATAATTCAGCAGAGTGCACAGGGTGACACTGTATAATTCAGCAGAGTGCGTGGGGAGACACTGCATAATTCAGCAGGGTGCACAGGGAGACACTGTATAATTCAGCAGGGTGCACAGGGAGACACGTATAATTCAGCAGGGTGCACGGGGAGACACTGTATAATTCAGCAGAGTGCACGGGGAGACACTGTATAATTCAGCAGAGTGCACGGGGACACTGTATAATACAGCAGAGTGCACGGGGAGACACTGTATAATTCAGCACAGTGCACAGGGAGACAGTGTATAATTCAGCAGAGTGCACAGGGATACACTGTATAATTCAGCAGAGTGCACAGGGACACTGTATAATTCAGCAGAGTGCACGGGGAGACACTGTATAATTCAGCAGAGTGCACAGGGAGACTGTATAATTCAGCAGAGTGCACAGGGAGAGACTGTATAATTCAGCAGAGTGCACAGGGACACTGTATAATTCAGCAGAGTGCACGGGATAGACACTGTATACTTCAGCAGAGTGCACGGGGAGACACTGTATAATTCAGCAGAGTGCACGGGGACACTGTATAATTCAGCAGATTGCACGGGGAGACATTGTATAATTCAGCAGGGTGCACAGGGAGACACTGTATAATTCAGCAGAGTGCACAGGGAGACACTGTATAATTCAGCAGAGTGCATAGGGACACTGTATAATTCAGCAGAGTGCACGGGATAGACACTGTATACTTCAGCAGAGTGCACGGGGAGACACTGTATAATTCAGCAGAGTGCACAGGGAGACACTGTATAATTCAGCAGAGTGTACGGGGAGACTGTATAATTCAGCAGAGTGCGCGGGGACACTGTATAATTCTGCAGGGTGCTCTGGGGGATTCTGTATAATTCAGCAGAGTGCGCGGGGACACTGTATAATTCAGCACAGTGCGTGGGGAGACACTGCATAATTCAGCAGGGTGCACAGGGAGACACTGTATAATTCAGCAGGGTGCACAGGGAGACACGTATAATTCAGCAGGGTGCACGGGGAGACACTGTATAATTCAGCAGAGTGCACGGGGAGACTGTATAATTCAGCAGAGTGCGCGGGGACACTGTATAATTCTGCAGGGTGCTCTGGGGGATTCTGTATAATTCAGCAGAGTGCACAGGGAGGCACTGTATAATTCAGCAGAGTGCGCGGGGACACTGTATAATTCAGCAGAGTGCGTGGGGAGACACTGCATAATTCAGCAGGGTGCACAGGGAGACACGTATAATTCAGCAGGGTGCACGGGGAGACACTGTATAATTCAGCAGAGTGCACGGGGAGACACTGTATAATTCAGCAGAGTGCACAGGGAGACAGTGTATAATTCAGCAGAGTGCACAGGGTGACACTGTATAATTCAGCAGAGTGCGTGGGGAGACACTGCATAATTCAGCAGGGTGCACAGGGAGACACTGTATAATTCAGCAGGGTGCACAGGGAGACACGTATAATTCAGCAGGGTGCACGGGGAGACACTGTATAATTCAGCAGAGTGCACGGGGAGACACTGTATAATTCAGCAGAGTGCACGGGGACACTGTATAATACAGCAGAGTGCACGGGGAGACACTGTATAATTCAGCACAGTGCACAGGGAGACAGTGTATAATTCAGCAGAGTGCACAGGGATACACTGTATAATTCAGCAGAGTGCACAGGGACACTGTATAATTCAGCAGAGTGCACGGGGAGACACTGTATAATTCAGCAGAGTGCACAGGGAGACTGTATAATTCAGCAGAGTGCACAGGGAGAGACTGTATAATTCAGCAGAGTGCACAGGGACACTGTATAATTCAGCAGAGTGCACGGGATAGACACTGTATACTTCAGCAGAGTGCACGGGGAGACACTGTATAATTCAGCAGAGTGCACGGGGACACTGTATAATTCAGCAGATTGCACGGGGAGACATTGTATAATTCAGCAGGGTGCACAGGGAGACACTGTATAATTCAGCAGAGTGCACAGGGGGACACTGTATAATTCAGCAGAGTGCACGGGGAGACTGTATAATTCAGCAGAGTGCGCGGGGACACTGTATAATTCAGCACAGTGCGTGGGGAGACACTGCATAATTCAGCAGGGTGCACAGGGAGACACTGTATAATTCAGCAGGGTGCACAGGGAGACACGTATAATTCAGCAGGGTGCACGGGGAGACACTGTATAATTCAGCAGAGTGCACGGGGAGACACTGTATAATTCAGCAGAGTGCACAGGGATACACTGTATAATTCAGCAGAGTGCACGGGGAGACTGTATAATTCAGCAGAGTGCGCGGGGACACTGTATAATTCTGCAGGGTGCTCTGGGGATTCTGTATAATTCAGCAGAGTGCACAGGGAGACACTGTATAATTCAGCAGAGTGCGCGGGGACACTGTATAATTCAGCAGAGTGCGTGGGGAGACACTGCATAATTCAGCAGGGTGCACAGGGAGACACGTATAATTCAGCAGGGTGCACGGGGAGACACTGTATAATTCAGCAGAGTGCACGGGGAGACACTGTATAATTCAGCAGAGTGCACAGGGAGACAGTGTATAATTCAGCAGAGTGCACAGGGAGACACTGTATAATTCAGCAGGGCGCACAGGGAGACACGTATAATTCAGCAGGGTGCACGGGAGACACTGTATAATTCAGCAGAATGCACGGGGAGACACTGTATAATTCAGCAGAGTGCACGGGGACACTATAATTCAGCAGAGTGCACAGGGAGACACTGTATAATTCAGCAGAGTGCACAGGGAGACACTGTATAATTCAGCAGGGTGCACAGGGAGACACGTATAATTCAGCAGGGTGCACGGGAGACACTGTATAATTCAGCAGAGTGCACGGGGAGACACTGTATAATTCAGCAGAGTGCACGGGGAGACACTGTATAATTCAGCAGAGTGCACGGGGACACTGTATAATTCAGCAGAGTGCACGGGGAGACACTATATAATTCAGCAGAGTGCACGGGGAGACAGTGTATAATTCAGCAGAGTGCACAGGGATACACTGTATAATTCAGCAGAGTGCACGGGGAGACACTGTATAATTCAGCAGAGTGCACAGGGAGACAGTGTATAATTCAGCAGAGTGCACAGGGAGAGACTGTATAATTCAGCAGAGTGCACAGGGACACTGTATAATTCAGCAGAGTGCACGGGATAGACACTGTATACTTCAGCAGAGTGCACGGGGAGACACTGTATAATTCAGCAGAGTGCACGGGGACACTGTATAATTCAGCAGAGTGCGCGGGAAAACTGTATAATTCTGCAGGGTGCTCTGGGGGATTCTGTATAATTCAGCAGAGTGCACAGGGAGAAACTGAATAATTCAGCAGAGTGCACGGGGAGACACTGTATAATTCAGCAGAGTGCGCGGGGACACTGTATAATTCTGCAGGGTGCTCTGGGGGATTCTGTATAATTCAGCAGAGTGCACAGGGAGACACTGTATAATTCAGCAGAGTGCATGGGGAGACACTGCATAATTCAGCAGGGTGCACAGGGGGACACTGTATAATTCAGCAGGGTGCACAGGGAGACACGTATAATTCAGCAGGGTGCACGGGGAGACACTGTATAATTCAGCAGAGTGCGTGGGGAGACACTGCATAATTCAGCAGGGTGCACAGGGAGACACTGTATAATTCAGCAGGGTGCACAGGGAGACACGTATAATTCAGCAGGGTGCACGGGGAGACACTGTATAATTCAGCAGAGTGCACGGGGAGACACTGTATAATTCAGCAGAGTGCACGGGGACACTGTATAATACAGCAGAGTGCACGGGGAGACACTGTATAATTCAGCACAGTGCACAGGGAGACAGTGTATAATTCAGCAGAGTGCACAGGGATACACTGTATAATTCAGCAGAGTGCACAGGGACACTGTATAATTCAGCAGAGTGCACGGGGAGACACTGTATAATTCAGCAGAGTGCACAGGGAGACAGTGTATAATTCAGCAGAGTGCACAGGGAGAGACTGTATAATTCAGCAGAGTGCATAGGGACACTGTATAATTCAGCAGAGTGCACGGGATAGACACTGTATACTTCAGCAGAGTGCACGGGGAGACACTGTATAATTCAGCAGAGTGCACAGGGAGACACTGTATAATTCAGCAGAGTGCACGGGGAGACTGTATAATTCAGCAGAGTGCGCGGGGACACTGTATAATTCTGCAGGGTGCTCTGGGGGATTCTGTATAATTCAGCAGAGTGCGCGGGGACACTGTATAATTCAGCACAGTGCGTGGGGAGACACTGCATAATTCAGCAGGGTGCACAGGGAGACACTGTATAATTCAGCAGGGTGCACAGGGAGACACGTATAATTCAGCAGGGTGCACGGGGAGACACTGTATAATTCAGCAGAGTGCACGGAGAGACACTGTATAATTCAGCAGAGTGCACAGGGATACACTGTATAATTCAGCAGAGTGCACGGGGAGACTGTATAATTCAGCAGAGTGCGCGGGGACACTGTATAATTCTGCAGGGTGCTCTGGGGATTCTGTATAATTCAGCAGGGTGCACAGGGAGACACTGTATAATTCAGCAGAGTGCGCGGGGACACTGTATAATTCAGCAGAGTGCGTGGGGAGACACTGCATAATTCAGCAGGGTGCACAGGGAGACACGTATAATTCAGCAGGGTGCACGGGGAGACACTGTATAATTCAGCAGAGTGCACGGGGAGACACTGTATAATTCAGCAGGGTGCACAGGGAGACAGTGTATAATTCAGCAGAGTGCACAGGGTGACACTGTATAATTCAGCAGGGCGCACAGGGAGACACGTATAATTCAGCAGGGTGCACGGGGAGACACTGTATAATTCAGCAGAATGCACGGGGAGACACTGTATAATTCAGCAGAGTGCACGGGGACACTATAATTCAGCAGAGTGCATGGGGAGACACTGTATAATTCAGCAGAGTGCACAGGGATACACTTTATAATTCAGCAGAGTGCACGGGGAGACTGTATAATTCAGCAGAGTGCGCGGGGACACTGTATAATTCTGCAGGGTGCTCTGGGGATTCTGTATAATTCAGCAGAGTGCACAGGGAGACACTGTATAATTCAGCAGAGTGCGCGGGGACACTGTATAATTCAGCAGAGTGCGTGGGGAGACACTGCATAATTCAGCAGGGTGCACAGGGAGACACGTATAATTCAGCAGGGTGCACGGGGAGACACTGTATAATTCAGCAGAGTGCACGGGGAGACACTGTATAATTCAGCAGAGTGCACAGGGAGACAGTGTATAATTCAGCAGAGTGCACAGGGTGACACTGTATAATTCAGCAGAGTGCGTGGGGAGACACTGCATAATTCAGCAGGGTGCACAGGGAGACACTGTATAATTCAGCAGGGTGCACAGGGAGACACGTATAATTCAGCAGGGTGCACGGGGAGACACTGTATAATTCAGCAGAGTGCACGGGGAGACACTGTATAATTCAGCAGAGTGCACGGGGACACTGTATAATACAGCAGAGTGCACGGGGAGACACTGTATAATTCAGCACAGTGCACAGGGAGACAGTGTATAATTCAGCAGAGTGCACAGGGATACACTGTATAATTCAGCAGAGTGCACAGGGACACTGTATAATTCAGCAGAGTGCACGGGGAGACACTGTATAATTCAGCAGAGTGCACAGGGAGACTGTATAATTCAGCAGAGTGCACAGGGAGAGACTGTATAATTCAGCAGAGTGCACAGGGACACTGTATAATTCAGCAGAGTGCACGGGATAGACACTGTATACTTCAGCAGAGTGCACGGGGAGACACTGTATAATTCAGCAGAGTGCACGGGGACACTGTATAATTCAGCAGATTGCACGGGGAGACATTGTATAATTCAGCAGGGTGCACAGGGAGACACTGTATAATTCAGCAGAGTGCACAGGGAGACACTGTATAATTCAGCAGAGTGCACGGAGAGACTGTATAATTCAGCAGAGTGCGCGGGGACACTGTATAATTCAGCACAGTGCGTGGGGAGACACTGCATAATTCAGCAGGGTGCACAGGGAGACACTGTATAATTCAGCAGGGTGCACAGGGAGACACGTATAATTCAGCAGGGTGCACGGGGAGACACTGTATAATTCAGCAGAGTGCACGGGGAGACACTGTATAATTCAGCAGAGTGCACAGGGATACACTGTATAATTCAGCAGAGTGCACGGGGAGACTGTATAATTCAGCAGAGTGCGCGGGGACACTGTATAATTCTGCAGGGTGCTCTGGGGGATTCTGTATAATTCAGCAGAGTGCACAGGGAGACACTGTATAATTCAGCAGAGTGCGCGGGGACACTGTATAATTCAGCAGAGTGCGTGGGGAGACACTGCATAATTCAGCAGGGTGCACAGGGAGACACGTATAATTCAGCAGGGTGCACGGGGAGACACTGTATAATTCAGCAGAGTGCACGGGGAGACACTGTATAATTCAGCAGAGTGCACAGGGAGACAGTGTATAATTCAGCAGAGTGCACAGGGAGACACTGTATAATTCAGCAGGGCGCACAGGGAGACACGTATAATTCAGCAGGGTGCACGGGGAGACACTGTATAATTCAGCAGAATGCACGGGGAGACACTGTATACTTCAGCAGAGTGCACGGGGACACTATAATTCAGCAGAGTGCACAGGGAGACACTGTATAATTCAGCAGAGTGCACAGGGAGACACTGTATAATTCAGCAGGGTGCACAGGGAGACACGTATAATTCAGCAGGGTGCACGGGGAGACACTGTATAATTCAGCAGAGTGCACGGGGAGACACTGTATAATTCAGCAGAGTGCACGGGGAGACACTGTATAATTCAGCAGAGTGCACGGGGACACTGTATAATTCAGCAGAGTGCACGGGGAGACACTATATAATTCAGCAGAGTGCACGGGGAGACAGTGTATAATTCAGCAGAGTGCACAGGGATACACTGTATAATTCAGCAGAGTGCACGGGGAGACACTGTATAATTCAGCAGAGTGCACAGGGAGACAGTGTATAATTCAGCAGAGTGCACAGGGAGAGACTGTATAATTCAGCAGAGTGCACAGGGACACTGTATAATTCAGCAGAGTGCACGGGATAGACACTGTATACTTCAGCAGAGTGCACGGGGAGACACTGTATAATTCAGCAGAGTGCACGGGGACACTGTATAATTCAGCAGAGTGCGCGGGAAAACTGTATAATTCTGCAGGGTGCTCTGGGGGATTCTGTATAATTCAGCAGAGTGCACAGGGAGACACTGAATAATTCAGCAGAGTGCACGGGGAGACACTGTATAATTCAGCAGAGTGCGCGGGGACACTGTATAATTCTGCAGGGTGCTCTGGGTGATTCTGTATAATTCAGCAGAGTGCACAGGGAGACACTGTATAATTCAGCAGAGTGCATGGGGAGACACTGCATAATTCAGCAGGGTGCACAGGGGGACACTGTATAATTCAGCAGGGTGCACAGGGAGACACGTATAATTCAGCAGGGTGCACGGGGAGACACTGTATAATTCAGCAGAGTGCGTGGGGAGACACTGCATAATTCAGCAGGGTGCACAGGGAGACACTGTATAATTCAGCAGGGTGCACAGGGAGACACGTATAATTCAGCAGGGTGCATGGGGAGACACTGTATAATTCAGCAGAGTGCTCGGGGAGACACTGTATAATTCAGCAGAGTGCACGGGGACACTGTATAATACAGCAGAGTGCACGGGGAGACACTGTATAATTCAGCACAGTGCACAGGGAGACAGTGTATAATTCAGCAGAGTGCACAGGGATACACTGTATAATTCAGCAGAGTGCACAGGGACACTGTATAATTCAGCAGAGTGCACGGGGAGACACTGTATAATTCAGCAGAGTGCACAGGGAGACTGTATAATTCAGCAGAGTGCACAGGGAGAGACTGTATAATTCAGCAGAGTGCACAGGGACACTGTATAATTCAGCAGAGTGCACGGGATAGACACTGTATACTTCAGCAGAGTGCACGGGGAGACACTGTATAATTCAGCAGAGTGCACGGGGACACTGTATAATTCAGCAGATTGCACGGGGAGACATTGTATAATTCAGCAGGGTGCACAGGGAGACACTGTATAATTCAGCAGAGTGCACAGGGAGACACTGTATAATTCAGCAGAGTGCACGGAGAGACTGTATAATTCAGCAGAGTGCGCGGGGACACTGTATAATTCAGCACAGTGCGTGGGGAGACACTGCATAATTCAGCAGGGTGCACAGGGAGACACTGTATAATTCAGCAGGGTGCACAGGGAGACACGTATAATTCAGCAGGGTGCACGGGGAGACACTGTATAATTCAGCAGAGTGCACGGGGAGACACTGTATAATTCAGCAGAGTGCACAGGGATACACTGTATAATTCAGCAGAGTGCACGGGGAGACTGTATAATTCAGCAGAGTGCGCGGGGACACTGTATAATTCTGCAGGGTGCTCTGGGGGATTCTGTATAATTCAGCAGAGTGCACAGGGAGACACTGTATAATTCAGCAGAGTGCGCGGGGACACTGTATAATTCAGCAGAGTGCGTGGGGAGACACTGCATAATTCAGCAGGGTGCACAGGGAGACACGTATAATTCAGCAGGGTGCACGGGGAGACACTGTATAATTCAGCAGAGTGCACGGGGAGACACTGTATAATTCAGCAGAGTGCACAGGGAGACAGTGTATAATTCAGCAGAGTGCACAGGGAGACACTGTATAATTCAGCAGAGTGCACGGGGACACTGTATAATTCAGCAGAGTGCGCGGGAAAACTGTATAATTCTGCAGGGTGCTCTGGGGGATTCTGTATAATTCAGCAGAGTGCACAGGGAGACACTGAATAATTCAGCAGAGTGCACGGGGAGACACTGTATAATTCAGCAGAGTGCGCGGGGACACTGTATAATTCTGCAGGGTGCTCTGGGTGATTCTGTATAATTCAGCAGAGTGCACAGGGAGACACTGTATAATTCAGCAGAGTGCATGGGGAGACACTGCATAATTCAGCAGGGTGCACAGGGGGACACTGTATAATTCAGCAGGGTGCACAGGGAGACACGTATAATTCAGCAGGGTGCACGGGGAGACACTGTATAATTCAGCAGAGTGCGTGGGGAGACACTGCATAATTCAGCAGGGTGCACAGGGAGACACTGTATAATTCAGCAGGGTGCACAGGGAGACACGTATAATTCAGCAGGGTGCATGGGGAGACACTGTATAATTCAGCAGAGTGCTCGGGGAGACACTGTATAATTCAGCAGAGTGCACGGGGACACTGTATAATACAGCAGAGTGCACGGGGAGACACTGTATAATTCAGCACAGTGCACAGGGAGACAGTGTATAATTCAGCAGAGTGCACAGGGATACACTGTATAATTCAGCAGAGTGCACAGGGACACTGTATAATTCAGCAGAGTGCACGGGGAGACACTGTATAATTCAGCAGAGTGCACAGGGAGACAGTGTATAATTCAGCAGAGTGCACAGGGAGAGACTGTATAATTCAGCAGAGTGCATAGGGACACTGTATAATTCAGCAGAGTGCACGGGATAGACACTGTATACTTCAGCAGAGTGCACGGGGAGACACTGTATAATTCAGCAGAGTGCACAGGGAGACACTGTATAATTCAGCAGAGTGCACGGGGAGACTGTATAATTCAGCAGAGTGCGCGGGGACACTGTATAATT